>NW_010966361.1:74818-95117 GCF_000463585.1 Tarenaya hassleriana
CTTATGCTATTTAGGTAGACATCTAATGTCAATCATATCTAATATGACTCTTAGATCCTTTATGAGACTATGATATCAAATATCATTGCATACTCGTCTCATCTGTACCATTAAGTCTCAGGTCAAACTCAACAACTTAACCTAAGATTAACCATATTCAAGCTGTGGGAACCACGATTTCCCACCCTGCCTCACAAAGATAATCCGACACGCTCAGCTTTTGCATGACCCGTGTTATGGATGATCGATGCCTTGACAGGCGCTCTAGTAATGGGAGGTACACACTTAGCATTACATGAAAAAGGGATTTTCGAAACTACACTAGATCAAGCATCTACTTTCAAGCTATGAGAACCACCATTTCTCCATCTTGCCTCACCAAGATAGCACGGTACACCCAACTTTGGCATGGCCCATGACACGTACGATCGAGGCCTTGACAAGTGCTTTACTCGTAGAACTCCTAGATCTAACCAGTTTCTGTGCAACGATTAACATAATCCGAATAGATAATCCATTCGACTATGTATTCCAATCTCGAAGCTCCCACTCAATCAAGCATATCCAATATCTTGATCAAGTTACATGCATTCATTCACTGTGGACCATCCATAAGAATGAATCATGTCTATTTGAGTCACAGTTAATCAGATTAAGCAACGATTGCATAATCGGACTTAGAAAACGAAATTTTTCGGAATCTGGACCTCGGACCGTCCGTTCTAGACATAGAACGGACGTTCCATGCTTCGCAGAACGAGCGGTCCAACTTCAGAAGTCAGAACGGACGTTCCACGCTGAAACAACACAGAACGAACGGTCTGAAGTTTGGCGGAACGGACGGTCCTTGACAGCAGAACGGACGGTCCACTCTCAGCCATGGAACAGACGGTCCGCAGCAGACGGAACGGACGGTCCAGTGCGGACCATCCGTTCTGATCTGTGCAGTCCGCCACCCTGGACTGTCCGGTCTGGCTTACCCACAACGGACAGTCTAGGGTTCGTCTACGTGATCAGATCACGTTTTCCCGCATCCTCAGCCCCGATCAGATCCGAAACTGATCTGAATTCTCCCGTGGACCCAAAATTCGAACTCCTGCACTTTATGCAACATGAAACATGCAATCTACCATAGATTCAATCATCAAACATGCATAGAATTCAAAGCAAACATGGATTCAAACAATTCAAATCCTAAAACGTGCGTGATCGGGTTCTATGAAATCAAAACAGAGCAACCAGGCTCTGATACCACTGTTGGGTTTCCTGAGATCTCTAAAGCGAATCTTATTCCTAAGAGATCGATTCTAGGGTTTGCGCAGCGGAAGTAAAACAAAAATTTTATAGAACCCTAGAACCATGCTGTTATTGAATCATAGAAACGTTAGAACCTTTCTTCAATCGATCTGGGGCCTGTATCAATCGAAGAGCACGTCTGATCACGAAAGACAGGAAGAATACCTCGCCCTCTACACGTATCCACACCACGGGATGGATTCCAACGATTGGAACTTGTCTGCTAGGACCCGAATCTGCTATTCGGTTTCATGCTTCGAGAAAACGAGACTTAGAAACTCTTGCATCTTTATGGATCTCACCAAAAGCTATCAGAAGTCTGCACCAGACGGATGTCTAAGTCTCTTAAACGATTAGGGTTTTAATCTCCTTCTTATAAGGTGATTTAACCCTAATTCGGTCTAATTTCCGAAAAACCCGAAACCCGGAACGGACGGTCCTGTCCGTTACAGGCAAGCCAGAACGGACGATCTGTTATCAACGCGGACCGTCCGTTCCAACACTTATAATGGACGGTCTGTGACTATTCGCGGACCTCGGGTCTGGACCTGGCGGACCGTCCGTTCCGGACTTCTGGTCCGTCCGTTCCAGACCCTTCTGTCTTGGTTTTTTGGTCGTTTTCTCGTGCGTTTCGTCCTTCCCTGCGTGTGTGGCCCTGTAGGCTCATTCGATATAGCAGTATAACCCGAAATCTCTATTTCGGATATACATGTCATAGGCGGTCTCTAGCAAGACACTATGACTACCTATCTCGAATAGAGTTTGTTCGTGATCATACGAACGCCAATGATGATTCCGGTTGATGATCCTTTTGTATCGCGATATCATATGTCGAACATAAGGCATGGACAAGCCACCTTATCTGATTCGACTGCTTTCTCGTTCACTGAGTTCGACTGTATGAAATAGACGACGTTCATCTATAGTGTGGCCACACATTTCTACAGTCTCGCTCACACAAGGGATCCAGCGATATCTCTCTCTTTTACGAGAGGTACAAATCCCATCTTGAGTATCTACAATCCAACACATGATTCGTTTCGTACCTGATACACGCCTTTATAGTCCTCCTATTACGCAGGACGTTTGACGTATTCAAAGCACGCAACTCCTCATGTTGGATTCCGTAGATATCTCAGGTCTTAGGATCCAATCATGGAACCGCCATATGAGATTCAAGTCATGACGCTAGTCCATGTGACAATCTCGTGCGGGTCAATCCAGTATTCCGTTCTCCAACGAATACCTATGACTGTGATCGTATCCAATACTTATGATCATCTCTATAATCATACTAGTCTTATTATGTCATCATTCCCATAATGACACAAGACTAGTGAGTTTAGTATCATTCATAATGATACATGGATTTCATAACAGATCTAGTATGCAAGAACATGTAATTAATGAATCAAATACTCTAATAAAAACCATAGAAAGTATTAATACATCCAATGTATCTGAACAAACCTCATAAACAGTACATCATAGAGCACTAAACCAACATAATATACGTTGATAATATCAACGGATTACCGTTGATATATTCATTCGCCAATCAGGGCGTATTGAAATCGATGATTAAACCACCATTGATATTTTATCTATCAACGTGTTTCCATTGATATTTTCTATAAATCCGTCGGCGATTTTCTTTCCTTTCATTATGAATCGATTTCAGAAAAAAAAAAAGCGCATATGAAACCCTCCTCCACCTCTGAAAGTAGTATAATTTTTTTTTTGTTTTTTTTTGTTATTATTATATTTTATAAATCAATAATTGTTTACAAATTTTATATATATTCTCTAATTTAATTTTGTTATTATAATTTGCCACTAGATTTTATCGAAGTGGCGGATTATTGGCGGGGGTTACTGGAACGCCTCCATCCCCACCTCCACTACCGTCACAGTTGCCGCTATCTCTCGATGCATTGTCCATCTTCGACAAGGATACAATGCTCGATATCGAAGCAACACTAAATGCCTTCGACAGTTGCACCGTTCCCATCATCGATCCTGATCGCGATGATGGATTATGCTATAATTGTAATATTTTTTAATTATTGTTATTAATTTTAGTAACTAATCATTAAATTATATAGATTTGGGGTTAATGACGATAAGATTAATAGTGCATTGACCAAGATAATGATATCTCGCATACCTCAGCTGTATTATTCTTGAACCGTAGCCCCCGAACACATTCGACACCAATGGTAGTTATCTTTTATTGTAAGTATTAAAATATAATATTAATTTTAAAATTTAATTATTAAATTAATACTAATGTGTGTTTTTTTTGCAGCAAACTTTTCGGTGGAAAAAGTCAATCACCAATAGAGTTTACAAAGAGTTTAATGTGTTGGGGCAGACGATGATTAAACTTCTCATGAGCAATGCAAAACGGAAGTATGACAAAAAGTGAGAGCGACAGTTGTGGGTGCCAGACGACATCTCCAACGCTCTTTTAGCGCGTTGGAAATCAGAACAATTCATAGACAATAGTAGAAAAGCCAGAGAGAGTCTTCTTAGCCAAAAAGTTGAAGGAGATGGTCCTTATCGTCATACTTTCGGCGTCAAATCTTTCAGAAAACGAGCAAAAGAATTGGCAATTTTAATTAGATTTTAATATATTATAATTATATATTAATTTAATATATTTTATATCTTATATTTGTAGCAATGAGAAATGGAAAAAAAAAATCTCCAACGTTGAGTTGGTTGATCGAACACATAGACGCTTCGATGGTCAGTTCATCGATCCTCGAGCTGAATGGATGTTGGGGTCTGTGAACAAAAAATTATCACAACTCACCCAATCAGCAGCTGAGTGTTCATCGTCTAGCACCAATTTATCTCCAACCGAACAAGACAAATGTTATATTGAGGTATAAATTCAATTTTGTTTGCTCATTTTTAAATCATATTATTATTGATTTAATAATTATATATATATTATATATTTTATTTTGTAGTCGGTTGAGCGGAACAAAGACCACATCTACGGTTTAAGAGGTCTGCATAGAGATTTGTTTGAAGATTTTGGATTGTCGGTTCATCCGCAGATACAGATCGATACCGACCAACAACATCGTATATAGCACCTTGAACGATCGTTGCAACATCAGAAGAAGCAGACGGAGTGCCAGATGGCGGAACAACAAGCGAAATGGGAAGAGAAACAAGCAAAGATAACTAATCTTGAACAAATTATCGAGCTGCTTAGAAGAGTTCATCCTCCACCCCTTTCTACAACGCCTTCATCTGCGGGTGGCAGAACCTCCAGCGGTCGAACTCCTGGAATGACCGAAGATGAAGAAACCGAAAGTTTGAATTAGTGTTTTGTTATTTTTTTATATTATGTATCGAACCCTGGTGTAATTATTTTGTTTAATATATTTAATATATATTTATATTTTTAAATATATTATATATAATATATAATTTTATATAAACATATATTAATTATTATATATAAATATTTATACTATATTATATAAATATATATATATATATATATTCATATCAACGGATAGTCGTTGATATTTTCGTTTCTATATTTCAACGGCTATTACCAACCGTAATTTTATATAAACATATATTAATTATTATATATAAATATTTATACTATATTATATAAATATATATATATATATATATTCATATCAACGGATAGTCGTTGATATTTTCGTTGCTATATTTCAACGGTTATTACCAACGGAAACTATCATCGCAAAATTGCAACGGTAGTTACCAACGAACTGCTCGTTGATATTAATATCAATGGAATTTTCATTGCAACATCGTTGCGATATAACAATGGGAAAATGTCGTTGCAATTTTATTGAAAACACTCAACGGACTATCCGTTGAAAATCCATTGCAAAATTTCAGTGGATTCTTATCGTTGAAATTTGCAACGGATTATAACGGAATTCAAAATTTTAACAACAGTATTGCAACGAGATTCATATGTTGAAAAATCCGTTGAAATCAGTGGATTTCTATGGATATTTGAGTTATTTCAACGGATTTGTCCGTTGATATTTACGGTTTTTTTGTAGTGATCTTTGCTTTTGCTTTCTTGAAGCAAACAATCATTGTCTCTATCGTCATGCGCATGGGTATGCCTAAACTCAACACCGTGATCGTTACAATCTAAGTGGATGAAATCGATTCAAATAATAAAACTACACTAAAACGATTTCGTAAGGGTATGGATCGCTAGCAAACTCTCTCACAAACACTATCATCTATAACTGTAGCGGTACAACCAATACCCCTTAATGTATCAATTTTTTGTGTAGATAAGATAGTAATTTATATTATTGATATTTTGGCTATTTGTGTTCGGATATATCATCCATAATTTCATAAAAATTAGCAACGGACGGCGTTAATATAATATTTAGTTTTATATAGTGACAATTAACAACATATTACCTACCAAAATGGTATTCACTTTTGATATTATATACATGTTTAATTTTATATGATGACGTTAACAATATATTACAAATGAAATTAACAACATAATATACGTTGCATAAAATAATAATATATACATATTATTAGTAAAAATGAGATAAAATCACTTAAAAAACATAGGTTTTCGAAAATTTCTATTTAATGGAGTCTAAATATATTGTCACAAAGACTTGGGTCAGCACGACTCGATCGTTTTTCACAATTGGTCAGTATGCCTCTCAGATGAATTCTGTTAGAACATAATCTAGAGATCGGGAGCGAAAACTGAGGCGCTCTCCGAGAGAGAAGACGTGTTCGATCGCGAGAGAGAGACCGAGAAAAGAAAATCTAATTTTCTTAATCACTTGCTAATTATGTTTTCCAAAAGAAGATTAAAGTTTCATTAAACTCATTGGGTTCTATCGACCCTTCAACTTAACAATTAAGAGAATTAAAGTCCATTAGCTTTTTATTAATAAACAAATGGACTCATTGGATCACCTAAACCTATCTAATAATTTGTAATCAGTTTCACAAACCGATCGTGGTGAACACCATATCCATCGGTGCGGTCCTCTTTCGTCGCCCTATCTCGTTAACATATACATTCTAAGAAACAAACAATCGTGTGGGATTCGACTGAGTTGCCATCGAGAGAACATTGTTTCTTCGAGGATATGTGATCTCCACTTCTACGAATTTCTTTCTCTAATAATTTTTTTTTTTAATTTACAAATTAATTTTAAATTTTTATTAGGTACAAAAACGCACAAAAGACTTCCTAAATGTTCCACTACCGAATAATACAGCTATTAATGAATTTCACCTCGATAACAAATATGTGGAGTTTTATTTGAATAGGTTGTTTAAAGAAATAATCTTTAGAAGCAATAAGATTACTAGCATTATGTTATGGTGAAAATAAAGAACTTAGGTCGAGAATACCCAAGTTTGGGTGGCCTAGTGGTGAGAGAACATGCAAAGCATGCTCTCATTCTGGGTTCAAACCCAAGCGTGGGGAGGGGCATTCACATGGGCTTCTCCGGTCCTCTGGAAGATGTAGTCGGGCCAAAGGTCCGGTGAACTTCCGGATTATCAAAAAAAAAAAACTTAGGTCGAGAATCGCCTGAGAAAGACGACCCAAACACATTCTAACCTTTACTTAGTCAATGCGGGCACAAACAAAGTTGGACGCATCCAAGAGAATTGCGGGCGTGTGCTGACCAAACCCGAGCATGTCTAAGCCCTCGGATCCGGTCTAGCTTGGTCAAGAAATCTGCTAACATCCATGACCAAGTCCGAGCACAAGCCCATGAGTGTGGACTAGTTGTAGAGAGTATTTGATTTTCAGCGTTTGTGAAATATCTCTAGACCGAAACATATTGGTATATCGATACATTTATCATTATATATAAGATCTATTGATTGAGTTTCATTTCATATATTCGCTACGTGAAACCCAAATTGAAACTTTAGAAACCGTTATAAACGCATGTTTAGAAATCTCCAAAACCCGACACTTACAACTTATCGAAAATCTGGCCAGTAGCGTATTTCGTTTTTGGTTCATGGGATTCGTTTTCTCCATTTTTGTGTTGGTTGGATCTGTGATTATATATATCGAGAGAGAGATGAAGGAGAAGAAAAAGAAAAGAGAATGAAGTTTTTTCAACATAGATAGAGTTGATATGATATTTTTTTTATGTGGCGACGATATGTGGTTGAATATCTTAAAAGAACAAAGGCGTAAGAGGACGTGAGATTATGACAATATTTATAGATTTTATGTATTTTTATAGAATTTTAAAAATTTGTTTATTTATATAATAGTTTTTCAAAATTTTATGTTTTTAGAGAATTAGCCTTAAAAATTAAACCGCTTAAATATATTGATTTGTAAAAAGTTACAATATCATTTATCTATAGATTCCGTATCACACTATTTTATCTTTTTATATGACATAGCTTTTAAATTATTATGGTTATGTGAAATGTTAAAGATTTAAACTGGGCCAACTTAATTTCTAGTAAGATTCATTTGTGTGAAGTTGTATATTTTTGTCTGAAAAATATATACAAATATCTATAAGATATAATTTTTAAAAAAAATAAAAAAGTTTATATATATATATAACTTGGAATAGAGTTGAAGAGAAAAGGAAGTGGTCGATGTAAATTTACTTAGAAATGTATCATTAGTAATTATTAAAATAATTACAAATTACAAAAGAGATAACTCAAAATCGAAATCATTGAAAACGAAAACTTCATGCAGCCATTTTTAAAAACATAATAGATATGGTTCGTCCGAATTAAATAAGCATAAAAATAAATACTATTGATTTTTTTAAGGCACGTAAAGATAATAAACATGTTTACAGAAAAAAAAAAAGATATATAAGATACAGTTTAAAGCCGTTGCTGCAAAAGAACATAACCCAATCTGAAACTTGGCCCAAGATGACATGACACAAACACCATATCCCTAAGTATGCTTTTAATGTTGGTTTGTTCACTTGCACCGTTGCCCGACTAGATCTAGATTGAATGCTTAGGGGCTGAATGTTGATTCATTATGTCTTTTATGTCAATCTCATGAAGAAACTAGAGACCACCTCTTTTACGAGTGTGAGTTCTCGAACTCGACTATGAAAGCAACTCTAGGTAAGCCGCCTCAGTTGGGTCTCTGCCGCTCATGGGAAAGTATTCTGCAGCTGGCGGCTAGCAATCGAGGATGCAAGATCTTGCGTTGGACTGCTCTAATGATTTGGCACATGGGCGGATCTACTTGCACATAAGTGGGGCACATGCCCCCATTCACATTTTTAAAAAAAGAAATATTACTTATAGTTTTAATTAAATTATAACAATGCCCCCAGTAAAAATTAAGTGGTGCCCCCTCATTTTTTTAACCCTAAATCTTTTTTTTTCAATTTTTTTTTCTACCAATTTTACATTCTCCTTCATTTTTTTATATTCTTTACCAACTCCAAATTAATTCTGTTTAATCTTTTATCAAATAAAAAAATAAAAATCCAATAATAATCAAATCCAAAAAACTAAAACCAACAAAAATATGTAAGTATTCTGGATTTTATTTTAAATATTTTTTTTATCTTTTATTCATTTATTTCTAAATATCTATCATATTAATAAATTTGTTTTTATACAAATCTCATAATTGATTTAACAGAGAAATCTATTGAGAAATTTCTCAAAAAAATTTACAGTGTCCAAAATTTAATGATCTATTTAACGGAATAAATTCAAAATTGCTCATTTATATGACAGTTTTTAGTCATGTTAAAATAACTTTGCGTAATCGGATTGGTGATCAGCCTTTGAGTGATTTTCTAATTTGTTTTATCGAAAAAAATATGTTTGAGATAATTATAAATGAAGTTGTTAGGAATAGATTTAAAAAAATGAAAGATCGGAGAATTTAGCTATATAATGAAAAATATTTTTCTGATAATATATTTTTATTAGTTTTTTATATTTTATATCATATTTATATTTGTTGCCCCCGTTGAAAAAAATTTCTGGATCCGCCACTGATTTGGCAGATAATAACATATCTCTTATGGAAAGAAAGAAACATGAGGCTACATGAGAACAGGTTCCTTGCCCACCTTTCTGATCAGAGAAACTGATGAAGTGTTCAGAAAACATATTGCGGCTCTACGGCCCGCTGCTTCCGAACTCGCAGGTATGAGTGTTCAATTCTGGTTCTCTCGCTCGGGTTGATTCTAACTTGGATTCCTATACTATAAGGTTGATTTCTGAAGTGAGAGACTATTATCTCTCATTTGGGTTGTTTAATATTGTCTCTATCTAGAGAAGTCGGGAGGCATGTTCTGATCCTTTTGGTGATTATGTAATGCTAACGCAACAAATACTATGTACCTTATTTATTTTTTTTTACAGTTAATACAAACCCTTATATAAAAAAAGAAAATAAAACTGGAGAAAAAACATACCAATTTGTAGAAATTTGCGAAATGATATTTTTATTGATAATCAAAATAACATATAAATAGATGAGAGTCTTATATTGAATAAGTAAAGTAGACATAATAATAAATATTTTTAAATATATATTTTTCGGATTTGATAAGATCTTCATTATACAATATATCTCGTAATATTCTTCAAGATCCGGTATATCTCAACAATGCAGATTTTAGTGTGTTTGATGCATAAATAACAATGAAAACAAAGAAAAATGTTATTTGGATAAGAGGACGAAAAATATGATGAAAAGGGGAACAAAACCCTTGTATTCCACTTAAAAAAATCTGTACAAAAAGGATGCATATATATACACAAAAGAATGAGAGTAACGACTATGTGATCTCAAATTGAAGGAGAATAAAGGAATAAAATATTTAATGGAAATGGAAAAGGAAATGACGCTAAGGATCATGTGCAAACGGCTAGGAGATGTGTGAAGGCTGATCATAATTAGATTGACGGAAGATTTAATGGGTGATCTTCTCCTATTTCCCTTCTTGAAGCATCTTGACCGTTTGAACATTATTTCACATGATGTTGATTTCCTTTTCTTCATATATTCGTGCACATTGAGAAGTCTCCACCATATTCCAAGGCTCCTTCATTGCCTTGCCATCCAAGTATCCATCGGGTTCTCAATTTTGTGTAAGGTTGTCAGGACTTCTTCAACCACATATATTATAACACAATTTTCATTTTTTTTCACACAAAAAAATCTGAGACTACATTATTTGGGCTTTGGACAATTTTTATTGAGCTTCTGAAATCTTATCTATAGAAATTAATTTTGGCGTAAATCGTATCTTATTCAAACAATAGGCTTATAGAGGACCATACAGTTTGTTTAATCATTTATGAAAATTTTTCTAATTCCAGGGATCATTTTGATTATTTGTAAAAGTTAATATCCTAATTTGATTCCAAACAAATTGCAAATTGAACTATTATGCAAAAACAACTTAATTTATTATGTTTGATCAAAAGTTCCAATGGGGTTTTGACAGACATTGTTGGACGATTCTCTCTCCCCTAGTCGGCCCACTGCCGATTAGCAAAAATCGGAACCCTAGATCTGGTTTTTGGCCGCAGACCCCTGGCTTTCATCTCTTCCCCTTTCGCTGCAGTCCCCCCCAAACTCATACCTGACCCTTCCCAAAACCAAACCCTAGGAAAATCTTCCACTGCGGCCGGGCCCCTCGTTGGGTCGTGGGTGAAATGGCCCCCCGGCTTCGCTCCGCCTCCGCCCCACCTTCACCCAGCATTCTGGACTCGCCTCCCTCCCCACTTCGGCACACATCCACCCCCCATTCTCTCTCACATGGGTCGCCCAAAGCTTCTCTTTCGCAACCTCCTCAAATCCCCCTACCACTCACCACTCATTCTTCGTCGCGTGCATCTCCTGTTGCCGCTGGTAGAAACCCATCTCCCTCTCAAACTCCTCTCCCCACCACCTTCTCTTTCGCAACCCCTGCTCCCCTCATTTCTGGGGAAAACTTTCCACCACTACCTCGGTCAAATGCTCCCAGGCTACCGGCCACTACGGGCGGACCGTCGAACTCGCCAGAAAATGCTGAAGCACCGGCAACAAACTGGAGCTCTAGACTTGTATCTTCTCTGCGCACACTCAAGCGAACCGGAAATCCTGAAACACATGTTTCCGGAGTTCCGCTCGTACGCATTCCGGAGGAAGCTATAGTTAACTCAATGCCCGAATGGGAAAACTTTATCCACGGTCACTTCTATGGATTACCACCATCGACGGGGAGAATCTTCGGCGTTACTAATGCTCTGTGGCCGCGGAAAGGAGGAAGAATCAAGGTACAGAAACTTGAAGACGACACCTACTTGTTCAAGGTACCGGACCAGGAAACTAAAGCTTTCGTACTCACTAGGAGAATATGGCACATCGGGCCTTGTCCGATGGCTGTATCAAGCTGGTGCCCCTCCCTCACTCAAACCAAACCAACGTTATCAGTGATGCCTACATGGATCACCCTCAGAAACGTTCCGTTCGCCCTGTACAACTCGGAATGCCTTAGCAGACTCGCCACCAGTGTGGGAAACCCACTGTACTTGGATCGTGCCACGTCGGAGAAGGAAAATCTGTCACTGGCCCGTATTTTCGTTGAAGTCCCCCTGCACTCACCTCCCCCAACGGAGATTGTAGTGGATCTGCCCAATGACGAAATATGCCGCATCTCCGTTGCGTACGCCTGGCTGCCACCTAAATGCAGCTCCTGCTCAGAGCTGGGCCATAATGGCAGGTTCTGTCCCAGGAAAAACAACATCCAGGATCGACAATCAAGAAGCCAAAACAGGGAGGCTCAAACACTGGATGCTGACAATCCTGCTCATCCAAACTCGCAACAATCTGCTCCTTCGCAGTCATCATCACTGCCTCAGAACTTGGGACAGGGGGAAACAATGAGGAAAACCCGACCCACACACCCAAACCTACAGCCCCACAAATATCTGACCGACCTAGTGACCAAACAACCGCACAAATGGGCACTGAACCACACTCTCATAAACCAAATGAAGCTGCTCAACTTTCGCCTTTGGCGGCTACTACCACCCCAACACAAACACAAATACTATCTACCACTTCCACCCCGTCCCAAGCCAAACCAACGACAGGGGGAAAGAAGAAAGCTAAGTGGAAAGGTCGTGGTCAGAAGGCCACGAACAACAACTAATGTTTATATTAATCGGATATCATGTTTTTTGTTTGGAATGTCAGGGGCCTAAATGGCCAAACTAAAAGAAGTGCTACTCGCAGATGGATTTTGGACAGCAAGCTACGTTTTGGAAGCCTTATCGAAACACACATACAGCCTGACAACAGAAGCCGGATTACTTCAGCCATACCACACGGATGGAGGACTTATTGCAATCATGATCAGGATAGGAGCGGATGAATATGGGTTGTATGGGAGCCGTCATTGCTCCTAACCGTTTTTTCTGCAACGGTGCAATCAGTAACTTGCGGTATCTTCTGCCCTGTTATGCATGAAAACTTTGCTGTTACGTTTGTTTATGCTAGGAACGTCGCTGTAGACCGAAGGCCACTCTGGGAACATTTGGTCGACCTTGCCCACTACGGTCCCATTTCTGGAACACCTTGGATTGTCCTTGGGGACTTCAACCAAATTCTCCGTCCCTCTGATCGATCAGACTACTCTGCAGAAGTTCACTTAACTCAAGGGATGACTGACCTTGAGGAATGCTTAGGAGCTGCTGGACTTGAGGATATTACTAGTAGAGGAAGCTATTACACCTGGTGTAATCTCAACTCCGAGCACCCGTTATCAGTTAAACTGGATCGAGCTGACGGAAATAGAAATTGGAAGCAAGCCTTGCCAGAAGTATATGCCGAGTTTGCACAACCAGGGCCCTCAGACCACACCCCCCGCTTGATCAGGTTTCCACACCACAGTTCGCGGCGGCGTGGTTATTTCAAATTCTTCCACCACCTACTACAACACCCGAAGTTCCTGGATACGGTTCGAAATAGCTGGATGTCTGTTGACCAGATTGGAACCAAACAGTTTCGCCTTTGCCAAGCCTTACGGAGACTCAAACCCCTCTTCGCAATCTGAACAAAGCAGAATTCAGTGACATCAGCAAGCGGGTAGTATCTTTAAGAACATAGCTTGAAAATGTACAGACAAAAATGATGATCATGCCCTTGGAATACATTATTGAGGAGGAAAAGAGACTACGACATAGATGGCTACAAATGGTTTCTGCCGAAGAAGTGTTCTATAGACAGCGATCGAGAATCCGGTGGCTGAAATCCGGAGACAAAAACACAAAGTTCTTCTTAACCACCACAAAGTCCAGAAATAATGGAAATCATATCCACTACCTCATCAATCAAGATGGCGAGCGGATTGAATCTAGCAGGGATTTGAAACAACATGTTGTTTCCTACTTCGAAACACTTATTGGAGCACCTGCTGAAGATACAGAGCAATTACCGATGGAGAAGCTCAGGGAATTATTGGGCAGAACCATTGATCCTAATAGTGCAGTAACGTTAGTCACTATCCCGACAGCGGAAGAGATCAGACTCACCCTTCACTCCATGCCAAGCAATAAAAGTCCAGGTCCTGAAGGGTTTACGAAGGAGTTTTATGTCTCGACATGGGATATAGTTGGAGAACACGTAGTTGCGGCGATACAAGAATTTTTCGGGTCTGGCCAGCTTCTTGGACAGCTAAATGCAATAGCAATAACACTTGTTCCGAAGATACATGGGGCAGTATCCTTAACCGATTTTCGATCGATAAGCTGCTGCAATATTATCTACAAAATCATATCAACTATCCTAGCAACACGAATGAAGCCCCTGATATCACAGCTAATCTCTCCGAACCAGGCCGCCTTCACCAAAGGTCAGTTAATGCTAGAAAACATTATGTTAGCCACAGAAGTCATCAAAGGTTACAACCGCAAAAATGCACCGAAAGGAGCAGCTATCAAGATCGACTTTAGGAAGGCATTTGACACAGTGAGTTGGACATTCATTCTCAATATTCTGCGGGCTTTTGGAATACCGACGAGGTTAACAAGATGGATTGAGGCTTGCATAACAACCCCGAAATTCTCTGTCTCGTTAAATGGAGAACTAACGGGGTATTTCAAGAGTGGAAGAGGATTAAGGCAGGGGAATCCAATATCTCCTTATTTATTCATCTTGGCGATTGAGGTACTATCAAGGATGCTAGACAAAGCGGCCACTGCAAATGAATTCAAACCGCATCACAAATGCAAATCACCAATGGTCACCCATTTGGCATTTGCGGATGATGTGCTTGTATTTACAAGGGCCGAAACTTCATCTCTGCTCTGAGTTAAACAGATCCTCGACACTTTCAGTCGACTCTCAGGGCTGCATATCAATGAAGGCAAAACAGAAATTTTCATCACAGGATCAGATGATCAGGAAGCCCAAAACATGGCTTCACTGCTTGGTTACATGCCAAGCCATCTCCCGGTTCGTTATCTCGGAGTACCACTAAGCCCTGCCAAGCCGGGGAAAAGAGACTATCAAAGCCTTATTATGAAGATCAAGACTAAACTTGGCTCTTGGACTAACCTGTTCCTTTCACGTGCAGGGCGTATTTTGTTAATTCGCTCTGTTATATATGGCCAGGTTAGCCTATGGA
This sequence comes from Tarenaya hassleriana, assembly GCF_000463585.1. NCBI lineage: Eukaryota > Viridiplantae > Streptophyta > Magnoliopsida > Brassicales > Cleomaceae > Tarenaya > Tarenaya hassleriana. Next base: position 89,770 of record NW_010966361.1, read on the forward strand.
ACTCAGTTTTTCTCATTCCGAAGTCCATCATACGCGAGATTAATGGCTTGTGTTCAAGGTTTCTATGGTCGGCAACGGGGCAAGAGAACAGAAATGCTCGGGCAAGGGTAGGCTGGGAACAGATTTGCAGACCAAAAAGGGAGGGAGGGCTTGGAATTAGGTGACTAGAGGATCTGAATATTATACACAGGCTAAAGCTATTATGGGTAATTTGCACAAGCAAATCATCAATATGGTCTAGGTGGTTGGCATAAAACATCTGGAAGAAAAAGGGGTTTTGGAGGGTAACAGAATTGCAAGGAACATCATGGAAGCTAAGGAAGCTTCTGTCACTAAGACCTCTACTCAAGCAGTTTCTGAAATATGAGATTGGAGACGGGAATACTGCTCTTTTCTGGCATGACTGTTGGTTGGGAGAAAAACCGTTGATTGATATTACAGGAGAACAAGGAGCTTGGCAGCTTCGGATTCCACTGGAAAGTACGGTTCGAGGAGCCTTTCAAGATGGCGGATGGCAGGTTCACGCGGCTAGATCTGACAATGTTCAACATGTACTTATAGCTCTCACGGCGGCACAGCAACTGGCGGACTCTCGAGGACCTGATACACAACTATGGAAGCATGGAGTGGGGAGTTTCAAGTTTGGGTTCTTTACCTCTGCAACGTGGGAACATATTAGGCAGAAAGAAGCCAAAACACCATGGTACAAATCGGTATGGTTTAAAGAGTCTATTCCACGGTTTACTTTTCTACTCTGGGAAATAATGTTGCGCCGTCTACCAACTAGAGATCGGCTTCTCCGGTGGGGTATGCATGTTAACCCGATATGTGTACTATGCTCTGCTGCTCCAGAGACGCACACCCATTTGTTCTTTGAGTGTAGTTTCAGTCACTCAATCTGGAATCGGCTCGTCGGCTTGTGTTGGTCATCCCCACCGTCATCGATTGAGCAGTTTATGATCTGGTACAATAGTTTCAGCACTAGGCGACACAACAACAAAAATATTCTGGTACGACTTATTCTCCAAATTGCAGCATATCAGATTTGGAAGGAAAGGAACGCAAGAATTTTTAGGAACGAAAACAAAACGGCGACATAAGTGATTTCTATCATTGATCGGACCCTGAGGAACATCCTACTTTCTAGGAGGAACCTTCCAACCTCTGCTCATGATTCTCCACTCCAGGATTGGTATCAGCTGTCTGAAGAAATTCGATCAAGGCAACATTAGGCGATTGAGGCGAGGTACAACTCTTTTGTAACATTGATATCCATACAGCTTCGGCTGGATTTTGTACAAAACACTAATATATATTATATATGATATTCACCTTTTCATACCAAAAAAAAACTTAATTTATTTATACTAGCAGTGATTATCTTGAAAAAATTTATATAGAAAAAAATAAAAATACAGATCAATAGTTTTTTTAAAGGATGAATTTTTATAAATCTTGTAAAAAGAATAGTATAGAGTTTTAGTTACAAAAACCGGTTTTTATGTCTAATAGAAACAGAAGACGCACTCCATCTTTTCGTGCTAGCTAGCACACACCACTGGTGTGAAACTATAGAGCAATACAAATAATTAGGATAGCTACAAATCCCATGTAAGAAATTGCTAATCCTCCAATAGTCTATTACCTAGGTATGTACTCGGCTCCTATTGGGGAAAAACTTCAAATGAATAAACAAATCATACACGTACCCGATATGATATAAGTATTCGATCTCGTATCTCGTATGAATATGGAATTTGGATATGACTTCAACCCTATAACACGTATGAATGATAGAAAATACGGATGTGACATCAAGACGTGTAATCACTGTCCTAAAAGTGTTATTCCATCCCTACCGGATAAATGAGATTACAGAAATGCACTTTTGAGATACAATGAAGCTTCAATGTTTCGGTTTATCCTTACGAGAATCATAATGCAAAAACTTGTTTATGAAAATGAACACAACCCCTTTTCATTGAGTTTACAAGAAAAATCAAAAGGAACACTTAAAATCTCTCAAAGAATGAATATTTTATTCATACACGACTCATTCTGACGTTTTTAGTTTATAAAAACTAAAAGACATTATCAAAAATTGCAAAAATTCGGCAGTTTTTATGCGAATATTCGCACATGTTCGTGTCCCTGAAAATTGACACGGTCTGAGTTATACTTAACTTGGGCCGAGTTAAATCTGACACAGTCCGTAGCAGAACTGGCATGGGCGAGTTCCACCTGACACGGTCTGAGTTACATCTGACTTGGTCCGTGTCAAATTTCTATACAAAACGAGTTTTCTCTCATAAAAAACTAATACGGTCCGTGTCAAATCCAACATGGAACTATCAAATTTCTGTATCGAAAACTTTGTTTAAGACAGAACACTTGTTCAGAGTGAGTTACACCTCACTCGGGGTGAGGTATACTACACTCAGACCGAACTAGTTCACTGCCAATAATAAACCTATATTTTACCGATCCATATCATATTCTTTACGAATATATAACTCGTTCACCATATTCATAATACATTACATATGAATCTCATGAAAGATTACTCCGATCAGCCGTTTACTCTGAAATATCGAATAAGCTTCCGCAATGATAGCAACACGTTTAAGACCTTGCCGCTGACTGATGCGTGTGTACCGAGTCTAGAATTTATACCTGATTCACAGCTCACCGCAAGGATGTTGGTTTAGTGCTCTATGATGTACTGTTTATGAGCTTTATTTAGATACATTTGATGTATTGATACTTTCTATGTTTTATGAGAGTATTTGATTCATTACATGTTCTTGCATACTAGATCTGTTGTGAAATCCATGTATCATTATGAATGATACTAAACTCCATAGTCTTGTGTCGTTATGGGAATAACAACATAATAAGACTAGTATGATGTGTGATTGATGATCATAGCGTTGATCATAGGTATTGGATACAATCACAGTCATAGGTATTCGTTGGAGAACGGAATACTGGATTGACCCGCATGAGATTGTCACATGGACTAGCGTCATGACTTGAATCTCATATGGCGGTTCCATGATTGGATCCTAAGACCTGAGATATCTACGGAATCCAACATGAGGAGTTGCGTGCCTTGAATACGTCAAACGTCCTGCATAACAGGAGGACTATAAAGGCGTGTATCAGGTACGAAACGAATCATGTACTGGGTTGTAGATAGTCAAGATGAGATTTGTACCTCTCGTAAAAGAGAGAGATATCGCTAGGCCCCTCGTGTGAGCGAGACTGTAGAAATGTGTGGCCGCACTATAGACGAACGTCGTCTATTTAAGACAGTCAAACTCAATGAACGAGAAAGCAGTTGAATCAGATAAGGTGCATTGTCCATGCCTTATGTTCGACATATGATATCGCGATACAAAAGGATCATCAACCGGAATCATCGCTGGAGTTCGTATGATCACGAACAAAATCTATTCGAGATAGGTAGTCATAGTGTCTTGCTAGAGACCGCCTATGACTTGTATATCCGGAATAGAGATTTCGGACTATACTGCTATATCGAATGAGCCTACAGGGTCACACACGCAGGGAAGGACAAATGCACGAAAGAAAACGACGGAAAACTGAGTCGGAAGGGTCCAGACCCGACGGTCCAGACGCGTGGTCCGTCCGTTCTGAGGAGTGGAACAGACGGTCCACGATAACACGCAGACCGTCCGTTCTATGTGATAGAACGGACGGTCCGCACTAAACGTAGACCGTCCGTTCTGCCTTACTGGAATGGACGGTCCATGTGTATTTCTGGACCGTCCATTCCGGGCTTCAGTTTTTCCGAAATTAAAGCGAATTAGGGTTAAATCACCTTATAAGAAGGAGATTAAAAAACCCTAACTTGTGAGGAACTTAAGAGAGCCGACTTTTGGCAAAAACTAGAGAGTTTTTGGAGATCCAAAATGAGTTCTAAGTCTCGGTATTCCCCGGTGCAAATATCGAATAGAGATTCGAGTCCTAGCAGACAAGTTCCAAGCGTTGGAATCCATCCCGAAGTGTGGATACGTGTAGAAGGCGAGGTATTCTTCCTACCTTTCGTGATCAGACGTGTTCTTCGATTGATACAGACCCCGTATCGATTGAGGTAAGCGTTCTAACGTTTCTACGATTCAATAGCAGCATGGTTCTAGGGTTCTATAAATTTTTGTTTTACTTCCGCTGCGCAAACCCTAGAATCGATCTCTTAGGAATATGATTCGCTCTAGAGATCTCAGGAATCCCAACAGTGGTATCAGAGCCTGGTTGCTCTGTTTTGATTTCGTAGAACCCGATCACGCATGTTTTAGGATTTGAATTGTTTGAATCCATGTTTGCTTTGATATCTATGCATGTTTGATGATTGAATCTAGTGTAGATTGCATGTTTCATGTTGCATAGAGTGCAGGAGTTCGAATTTTGGGTGTACAAAAGAATTCGGATCGGTTTCGGGTCTGATCGGGGCTGAGAATACGGGGAAACGTGATCTGATCACGGAAACCTACCCTAGACCGTCCGTTCTGGGTATTCCGGAACGGATGGTCCAGGGGTAATGGACTGCGAACCCGGACCGGACAGTCTGAGTGTCAGACCGTCCGTTCCAGCATCTGGAACGTCCGTTCCGTGATTACGGGGAAACGTGATCTGATCACGGAAACCTACCCTAGACCGTCCGTTCTGGGTATTCCGGAACGGATGGTCCAGGGGTAATGGACTGCGAACCCGGACCGGACAGTCTGAGTGTCAGACCGTCCGTTCCAGCATCTGGAACGTCCGTTCCGTGATGTGTTGTGGATCGTCCCTTCTCATCTTTTGGTGGACCGTCCGTTCCAGGAGTTCTCAGAGACTGGTCCGTCCGTTCCACACCTGGCACGGACGGTCCGAAGTCCAGATTCCGAAAATTTCCTTTTTTCGAGGTCCGATTACGCAATCGTTGCTTATTATGATCAACTGTAACTCAAATAGACATGATTTATTCTTATGAATGGTCCATGATGAATGAATACATGTAACTTAATCAAGATATAGTATATGCTTGATTGAGTGGGAGCTCCGGGATTGGGATTGCATAATCGAATGGATGGTCTATTCGGATTATGAACAATCGTTGCACAGAAACCGGTTAGATCTAGAAGCTCTATAAGTAAAGCACTTGTCAAGGCCTCGATCGTACGTGTCATGGGCCATGCCAAAGCTGGGTGTGCCGTATTATCTTGGTGAGGCAAGATGGAGAAATGGTGGTTCTCATAGCTTGAAAGTAGATGCTTGATCTAGGTGCGGTTTCGAAAAACCCTTATTAATGTAATGCTAAGTGTGTACCTCCCAATACTAGAGCACCT
>NW_010966361.1:95374-99613 GCF_000463585.1 Tarenaya hassleriana
CTAAATAGCATAAGGCTGAGTGTAAAAACTTGTTCTTATGTGAAATACGGATCTTAGTCCCATATAGAAATTTAGAGTAGGGTTATTTTTCTTTATGAGAATATAGCTCATTTTTGCGTCTATGTTGTCATTGTTTGATGATGGACTAGCTGGTAGTAGATCATAGATATGTAGACACTGATTGATGATGGACTAGCTGGTAGTAGATCATTGATAGAATATGCATGTAGATGTGTTTTCGTTCTTTTTGTCTTTTTCTGTAGGACATAGCATCGACGGGTAGTGTACCGAAGCCGACAATGCGATCTATCCTTATGAAGGATAAGCCTCTGACCACGGCTTCTAGATCGATCATTGATGCTTATTCGAAGCATGTGGATGATGATCCGGACAAGTCCAGCTTGACATTTGGAAACATGACCTCGGAATTGCGTAAGCGATTAAAGGACATGGACGATTCTTTGATAGTTGATCAGTTGGGAAGCATATGGATGATGATCCGGACAAGTCTAGCTTGACGTTTGGAAACATGACCTCAGAATTGCGTAAGCGATTAGAGGACATGGACGATTCTTTGATAGTTGATCAGTAGAATGCATCATTCCAAAAGGAAAGCTGAGAGCCACGGAAAGAGTAATATGGTAATTGTTGGAAAGAGTTTCAACAAACGGAAGCGTTCCAAGAGCAAGGGCAAAAGGAAAGTGATAAGCGATGCAATTTAACCTAAGCCTAAGTCCAAAAAAGGAAGAAGTAGATCTCCGCGTTGGGAATGGAGCAAAAATTGTTGCATTAGCCATCGGGACTTACGATCTGACTTTACCTTCTAGGCCTTGTATTTGAGTTGCATGATTGTTATTTTATTCCTGATATGAGCAAGAACATTATAACGATTTCATGCTTAGACTCGGACGGTTTCAGATTTGTTATTGAGAACAAACGTCTGTCCATTCATAGAGGTGATTTATTCTATGGTAAAGGTTACCAGTTTAATAGCCTTTATGTTTTGGATGACGAACCGTCAAGATACATGTCAATCTATAACGTTTGTACCAAATGGTTTAAGCTGAAAGACTTAAATCCGACCTTTCTCTGGCATCGTCGTCTAGGCCATATAAACGAGAAGCGCATTCAGAAGCTTCATTATGAAGGTCTTCTGGATGTCAAATGAATCCAGAAGACCTTCATAATGAAGCTTCTGAATGCGCTTCTCGTTTATATGGCCTAGACGACGATGCCAGAGAAAGGTCGGATTTAAGTCTTATTTGATGGGCAAGATGACAAAGCATCCTTTCAAGGGGAAAGGACAGAGAGCAACAGAGTTATTGGATCTGATACATAGTGATGTATGCGGACCAATGAACTGTCCAGCTAGAGGAGGTTATCTGTATTTCGTTACGTTCACTGATGACTTCAGTCGATACGATTATGTCTATTTGATGAGACATAAGTATGAAACACTTGAAATGTTCTAGGCTTTCAGAAACGAAGTACAGAACCAGCTTGGCAAGACGATCAAGACACTTCGATCCGATCGTGGTGGCGAGTATATGAGCCAAGAGTTCACTGACTATCTGGTTGATTGTGGTATTGTATCACAATTAACTCCTCCTGGAACGCCACAATGGAACGGCGTGTCTGAACGGAGGAACCGAACACTGTTAGACATGGTTCGGTCAATGATGAGTCAGACAGATCTTCAAGTTCTTCTGGGGCTATGCTTTAGAGACCGCTGCATACCTGCTAAACAGGAGTCCAACGAAGTCGGCTGAAACGACACCATATGAGATATGGACGGGGAAGCGTCCCGCGTTATCGTTTGTCAGAATTTGGGGTTGCGACGCTTACGTGAAGCGTCAGATGACTGATAAGTTAACCTCCAAATCTGATAAGTGTTTATTTGTAAGCTACCCTAAGGAGCAGAGAACAAAGTGTTCATTGCTAGGAATGCGACTTTTATGGAGCGAGAGTTCGTCTCCAAAAGAGTCAGTGGGAGTAGGATCGAACTTGAGGAAGTTCGAGAGCAGCAAGTAGACGCTGAGCCGAGTGAACAAGTTGAAGAAGTTCAACCTGTTACACTGCCCGTTGTGACTCAACCTTTGTCGAGTGAACCTCGGAGATCAGGCAGGATTCGCCAAAAGCCAACGAGATATGGATTTCTCGTGACTGGGAATGAGGAGCTCATGTTATTGGAACATGATGAGCCTACCACATACCCAGAGGCTATGGCGAGTCCGGACTCCGAGAAATGGCGCGAGGCTATGAAGTCTGAGATGCAATCCATGTGAGACAACCAAGTATGGACTCTGGTTGATGCATCTGAAGGGATAAAACCCATCGGGTGCAAGTGGATCTTCAAGAAGAAGACCGACATGGATGACAATGTGCACACGTATAAGGCACGACTTGTGGCGAAAGGATTCCGTCAGATTCATGGTATTGACTATGATGAGACGTTTTCGCCCGTAGTTATGCTGAAGTCCATCAGGATCCTACTTGTCATACCCGCATATTATGACTATGAGATATGGCAGATGGATGTCAAGACCGCGTTCCTTAACGGGAACTTGACCGAGGATGTGTACATGACACAACCCGAAGGTTTTGTCGATCCAAGGAACCCGAGGATAGTGTGCAAGCTTCAGATGTCCATTTATGGACTGAAGCAGGCTTCGAGGAGCTGAAACCTTCGATTTGATGAGACAATCAAAAGGTTTGGTTTCTCGCAGAACGAAGACGAGCCATGTGTTTACAAGAAGGCTAGTGGGAGCACAATAGTTTTTCTGGTGCTGTACGTGGATGACATTCTCCTTATAGGGAATGACGTTCCTACCTTGCAAGACGTTAAGTCTTGGCTAGGAACGCAGTTTTCTATGAAGGACCTAGGAAAAGCGGCCTATATTCTAGGCATAAAGATCTATAGAGATAGATCGAGGCGTCTTTTAGGATTGTGTCAGAGTACTTACATCGATAAGGTCTTGAAACGGTTCAAGATGCAAGATTCCAAGAAAGGAACCTTACCGATGAGCAGTGGCACAGTTCTCTGCAAGAGTCAGTGTCCTATGACACCTGATAAGCGAGAACGCATGGATCGGATTCCATATGCTTCGGTAATTGGATCCATCATGTATGCCATGCTTTGTACTCGACCGGATGTATCCTATGCGTTGAGCATTACGAGTAGATACCATTCAGATCCAGGTGAGTCACACTGGATCGCCGTCAAGAACATCCTGAAGTACTTGAGAAGGACTAAAGATGTGTTCTTGGTATACGGTGGGTCGGAAGACGAGCTCGCTGTAAAGGGTTACACCGATGCTAGTTTCCAGTCAGACCCGGACTAAGCTTGGTGATCCAGGGACCTGTGGGTTATGGGCCCACCACGCTTCCTGGATCGGTCCATGGGCCTCGGACTAAGCTTGGTCCGCCAGATCAAGCTCCTGGTCCGGCGGACCGGGATTCGGAAAATTTTCAAATATTCGTTTTTAGGGTTTTCTAATCTTATTTAAGTTTGGGGTTTCGTCCAAACTTAATTAAGGCCGACCTAAAACTCAGAGAAACATCCTAGAACCCTAGAGAAGCTGTTCTCTTCGATTTCTATTGTGCCGGGATTGGATCTCGTCTCTTGAGTTACCCTTTTCTTCACTAATCCTAGCAGATTCGTTCCAAATCGTTTGGAATCCTTCCCGTCGGTGTGGATACGTGTAGAGGAGCTGTACTTTCAGCTCTTGGTGATTTAGAACAGGCCCCGGATCGAAATAAACTTCAAGTCTCATCGAGAACGAGGTAAGTAACGATTCCCTCGGTGATATACACGATCTTTCGGGTTTTGCGAGTTTGGTTGCGTGTGACGTTTGACTAGGTTTAGATCTTTCTTCCGCTGCATGAAACCTAGTAAACCAAACCCTAGATCGATATGATCGCATGCTAGGAACCCGTAGCGTAACCCAACAGTGGTATCAGAGCCTGGTTCTCTGTATATCGCCGTGCCTGTTGCATGATTGCATGATTTAATCGTTAAATTGCATGTAATCATTGAATCTATGCATGTTTAATGATATTTGTGATTGTTGAATGATGCATGGATGGTATAGAGTCTGGGACGGGTTAACGGTGCGTCGAAACCGGGACAAAACCCTAATTTTCGAAGCCCGAAAAATCCGTTCCGAATCTGATTTGTCCGCGGTCAGCCGGACCAAGAGGTTGTCAGCCGGACCAGCAGACATATCAGATTCCGGACCG
>NW_010966361.1:101721-102921 GCF_000463585.1 Tarenaya hassleriana
GAAGAACCGGTTGAGGACGTCAACTACGTGGGAAGGAATCAATACCAGAATCCTTCCAATCTCTACAACCCGAACGCGCCTAGGAACCATCCTGGCTTCTCCTACGGAAACCCGAGCGGAGCATTGAATGTACAGCAGCAAGGCGTTCCCAGAATCCCAGAATCCCCTGGGCTTCACTCAGTCACGTTTTCAGGGGCATAATCAGGGATATGCGCAACAGAATCCAGGCTACGGGCAGCAGAATCAGGGTTACCGAGCTCCCCCACCGGCAAAGAATGAAGAAGCAGACATCAAGACGATGCTTGCCCAGCTAATGCTCGACCAAAAAACGTCGTTTACTGAGCTGAAAACCGAGGTGCAGAGCATTGGAGCTAGGCAAGACACCTTTGAGAGGAGACTTGATGGGATGGACGCACACATGAAGCTCGTAGACACGTAGATAGCACAGCTTGCGTCACAACCTTCTAGATCGCAAGGCACGTTTCCTGGAAAGCCGGAACCAAACCCACGAGAGCACATCAACGCCATTGAGCTAAGGAGCGGAAAGAACTTGCCTGAGATGATCCCTACCACTGCTGTAGAGGAAGGGACGACATCCGAGACACATAAGGTGAATGTAGAGGAAGCCGAACCGCCTTATGTAGCTCCTCCACCTTATGTACCACCCGTTCCTTTTCCTTCTCGATTGAAGAAGCATGTTGAGGATACACAGTTCTCGAGATTTGCTGATATGCTTCAGAAGCTAGAGGTTACTATACCGTTCTATGAGGCTATGCTGCAGATACCCTCTTATTCGAAGTTTCTGAAAGATATCTTGACCAAGAAGAGGGTAATTGGGAAGGAGACAGTAGCCTTGAGCACAGAGGTGAGCGCTGCGATTTTACAACATGAGTTGCCACGGAAGAGATTAGATCCGGGTAGTTTTTCGATTCCTTGCAAAATCGGAAACATTGTGATAGACCGTGCGTTGTGTGATTTGGGTGCTAGTGTGAGCCTGCTTCCGTTGTCCATCTATAAGAAGCTCAACATTGGAGATCTTAAACCAACGAGGATGGCATTACAGTTAGCGGATCGATCCGTCAAGTATCCTGCAGGTATTCTCGAGGACGTCCCATTGAAAGTCGGGGATTATTATGTTCCCGTTGATTTTGTTGTTTTAGACATGGACGAAGACTCGAAGATACCGATTATACTAGGCCG
>NW_010966361.1:104960-109424 GCF_000463585.1 Tarenaya hassleriana
CTCGACTGATTCGATGGATGCTACTCATACAAGAGTTTGACGTCGAGATTCGGGATCGCAAAGGCACGGAGAACACAGTTGCAGACCACCTTTCACGCCTTGCAATACCTGACCCTCTCCCGATCAATGATTCTCTGCGAGAGGAATAGATTATGGCAATCACTACCCGACACGAAGACCTATGGTACGCAGACTACGTGAACTATCTGGTCTCCCGAATACTCCCGTCCGAACTTAATTATAACGGAAGAAAGAAGTCCCTCCATGACGTACGGGATTATTTTTGGGACGACCCGTTCTTGTTCAAGCGTGGCACCGATGGGATGTTCCGACGATGCATTCCCGAGGAAGAAGTACAACAGGTAATTTTCCACTGCCACTCCTCTGATTATGCAGGTCATTTCGCCGCTTCGAAGACCGCAACGAAGATTCTACAAGCGGGATTCTATTGGCCTACAATGTTCAAGGATGTCCATAGGTACGTCGCCTCATGTGATTCTTGCCAGCGCACAGGTAACATTTCTAGACGCCATGAAACGCCTCAAAATTTTATTCTAGAAGTGGAACCTTTTGATGTTTGGGGCATAGACTTTATGGGACCTTTTCCATCGTCTTTAGGGAACGTGTACATCTTAGTTGCAGTTGATTATGTGACTAAGTGAGTAGAGGTTTTGGCTAGCGCGAGGAATGATGCTAAGACTGTGGTTAGGCTATTTAGACAGATTATTTTTCCACGTTTTGGTGTTCCTCGTATTGTGATTAGCGATGGTGGCACACATTTTGTCAACCGGATCATCGAGACACTACTGAAGAAATACAGGGTTCATCATCGGATTGCTACTCCATATCATCCTCAGACTAGTGGACAGATGGAGATCTCTAACTGGGAAATCAAGTCCATTCTGGAGAAGACCGTCGCTAAATCACGCAAGGATTGGTCACAGAAGCTAGACGATGCGGTATGGGCTGACCGAACGGCCTTCAAAACGCCGATTGGTATGACACCGTTCCAATTAGCCTACGGAAAAGCATGTCATCTACCGGTTGAGCTCGAGCACAAAGCTTATTGGGAAATCAAGGCGCTCAACTATGACATGAAGACCACTGCAGAGAAACGCGTACTCCATTTACACCATCTTGAGGAGATTAGACTTGACGCGTACGAGAACGCGAAGATCTACAAGGAGAGAACGAAGAAATGGCACGATCGACACATTATTCAGCGATCATTCCACTCAGGTGATCTTGTCCTTCTCTTTAACTCTCGTTTGCGATTATTTCCAGGAAAGCTGAAGTCCAAGTGGTCCGGCCCATTCAAGATCAATCGAGTTTTCGACCACGGAGCGGTGGAACTATACGACAGCAAGGGTAGCACGTTCAAGGTAAATGCGCAGCGTCTGAAGCTGTATAACCCGGCTAATCCTATAGCCGCGAGAGGCGTTCTTCCTCTCGAATCATCACCATCAGCCTGAGCTCACACACGGTCTAGCTATCGACCATAAAGAAGCGCTTCTCGGGAGGCAACCCGAGGTCTTGGTATAGTTTTAGGAGTCTTGGACTTTTGGACCATTTTAGTTGCATTAGACATGAGGTTTTTGGATTTGGGGAGCCTACGTGGTGTTTTCCCCGGTGTGTAGATGTCTAGATCACGAGTTGCAGGTCATTCGGCGAAAATTGGGAACGCAGGTGAAGTTTCACAGACACCGGATCCGGACCGATTCCACCTGGAAACAGACCGGATCCACCTCAGACACGGGCCAGGTAAGTTCATCTGGATCCGGACCGATTCCACCTGGAAACGGACCGGATCCAAATTCGCGAGTCTACATAAGAGGTATGCTTCCCCACCTATTTCATGGCTCAAACATTGTTCTATCATGAGTAATTTTCGGATTTGGGTTGCTAGGGTTCATGAGAGGTTTAGGTAGATTTGATTGTGGAGATGATTTCGTGGTTTTGGATAGGTATTATGGGTTGATTATGATGCGAATAGGTTAGATTCACATTGCCCATACATTTGGATGCTCGATTTTGGTCACATTTTGCAGATTTTGTTTCGGAGATTTTCAAACTGAGTTCGCTGCGATTGGATCCGGACCGATTCCACCTGGAAACGGACCGGATCCAGACTCAGTTCAGGCGGAGAAGACGAACTTGGATCCGGACCGATTCCACCTGGAAACGGACCGGATCCAGCCTCTGAGCTCTTTGCGCACTTTTGCGCGTTTTCACCGCGGTTTTGACCGCGCTCATTCTACCTGTCTTTGAGTTTCAGATGGCTACCAGGAAGACCAGGAACCGCCACAACCCGGACTACACTGACCATATACCACTTTTGGAAGAATTCGAGACGGGCCAAAACACGATCACCGAGCTAAGCCCGTACACCTCCAGCGCTCCTGACCCGGACAACACACCACGATTTCTCCTACCAGCACCAGATGCAGGTGCTCAGACTCCAGCAGGACGCACTATACGCGGAGATCCATGGATTCCGCAGCCGGCTATTCCCCGACGAGCAGCCGTCGGCACCTATGAAGGACGACAGAGACGATGCACCGGCGGACACTTAGTTCGCTGCTCAGGTAGGCGTTTCCCCTTATCCGTTTTAGTAGTGATGTAGTAGGCCTTTCAGATGTATTATTGAGACTCGGATTTTGTATACTCTGGATTTCTTTATCTATATGCGAGTCTCTATGTTATTTTTCGGGTAACGTTTGTTTTTCTATGAGCGTTCATACCGATACACGAGAGATGAGTACCATTTTCCGAGAGACGACGATTGGATAGATTCCGATTCAAAGAGTGCGTGAGAGCTCTTGCGTTTGACGTGAGTTAACTTCATTGCGAGCGAACGAATTCCGCAGAGCTAAGTTTCTCTACCCTCTTATTGGTTCTTTTCATATGTCGTTTTTTATTCTACTTCTTCGGGCGAGAGTCTACACCGTGGACGGTGTATGGTTCAAGTCTGGGGGGTGGATAGATCCTTCACACGTTCAGGCCTATCTACTTAGGATTGCATTTAGTTTAGGTGCATTTTATCATGGCATATAGACTTAGGAAATTTTTCACTTTTGCATATTTGCATATCACTTTGCATTAGTTGCATTCACGTTTTCTTTTCCTTTTTCCATATAGATGATTTTTGTTAGGTTTGCATGACTGCATATGACATATAGATATAGGTTCATATAGGTTCACGTGCATACCTCGGACACCAGTTTTGAACATCATTTGGAAGATTTATGGGATGATAGAGTAGGAATATCTTGATGATCTAGTGACTTTGTAGAGCGTGGTTGAACCGTGTCGAATTGATAGTTCTCCAGACTCTCTATATATAGTTTGTGGGATGAGGTTGTTGTTTGGAACCTATGGAGTTGAAACGATTATATCCAGGTTAAATGTTTCGTTCAGAACCTTTTCCGAGTCTTGCAGGTTGATGAGATCTAGTTCAACAAACGCCTTGAGAAAATAAAGCATCTCGACACTCCGCTGTCAGAATCTCGTCAACAAAAATCGTTCGAGGACATGAGTGCATCGATCGATAGTTCGGGTCTAAGTTGTGGGTCGGACATCGCATAAAAAGAAAAAAAATATATATATAGAAAAAAAAGAGAGAGAGAAAAACGATGTCCTTCAACTTCAACATCCTAGAAACCCGAGGTGCTAGCGTTCAACAGAGAAATTCTACAAAAAGGTAAAAATCTAGGTACGAAGTAGAACAAAGATCGAAAAGACTAAGTTGAGATAAGGATAGGTTCGGAAATAGGATTGGTGAATTGTAGAGATTCTAACGGGTTCTGGGTGGCAATAAAAATTCCATGGCTAGGTAGATCAGTCTTTGGTAGGAAGATCATAGTAGACCGGTTTGGGTACGACTATCGGGAAACTAGTATTGGATGGTTGTTTTGCTTTTGAGTCTCAAGATGATGCTATTTGATGTTCGTCATTCCCTGTTTTGCAGATTTTATTCCTTCATTCTTTACTCGAGGACGAGCAAAGGTTTAAGTCTGGGGGGATTTGATAACTCATATTCTTCTCTATATTTTGATGAGAGTTTGTCTAGGTTTTACAGGATAATCACATGCACTCATAGGCATTCTAGGCGTGTTAGGACACAAAACCCGGTTGTGCTTTAGTTTTGCAGATTATAGGTTTCGAAAGTGATTGGACTCGAAAATGAGCTAATTGGAGCGTTAAAGGAGAAGTCTGGATGAGATACTCATGTTGCGACGTCAATATCTTTCCCCACAGAGGTCCAAATCGTGCGAAATCTATACCATTGGAAAGAGCACTTCAAGAGCTTCGCGTAGACATCAAAATCGCATAAATCCGACACCGGAGCAGAAAGATATGAGCGAAATCGCGAAGACCAGAGAACTGCCAGTGCAGGGCCGGATCCAACTGGATCCGGTCCGAATCAAGACAGCGGAGCACAAGCCCAGGAATCTGGATCCGGTC
>NW_010966361.1:110152-112818 GCF_000463585.1 Tarenaya hassleriana
TTCGGTTCTATTGATTTGCACTTTTATTGGATTGATGTTTGCTAACCCCTTGATCAATTATCTTAGATTCTGAACCACATAGAGATATGGGTTTGTTTCGGAATCGAGATTGATGAATGAATCGTATTATTCACATAGAGATATGGTTTAATCGATTTAGGGTTGATGATAGCGTTCTTCATGCATCTAGGGTTAACTTGAATAGATCGAGAGATTGACGAGTTATTCTAGGTAGTGAGTTAGTAGACCGAGATGTGAATTCTCTATTCTTGTTGCTTGATGATTCTGAATACAAGTATGATGTCGTTATTCTCGCATGCTTAGCAAATACCCATACACGCGAATACGATCCCCACACCCATAGTCATCCTTGTTTGATAGGTTACTCGTTTCACTTGCTTTCTTATTTCGTTTCATATAGATTCCACACATTTCCACCATTACTTGCTTGCTTGCTTTGATCTCTTTTCGATTTAGATTTGGATTTAGCAACCGGTCCTTGTGTTCGACCCCGTGTTACGACGATCCGTATCCTTGCGGTGAGTTGTGAATCGGGTTATATATATTAGACTCGGTGCACACGTATCAATGGGTATATGCTAAGCATGCGAGAATCACAATATTGAATTTGTATTCGGGAATCATCAAGCAACAAAGATAGAGAAATCACCTCCCGACATATAACTCACTATCTAAAGTTCTTTAATTCCATATCCCTATGTGATTTATCAAACTAGATGCATGAAGAACGCTAACATCAACCCTAGATCGATCAAACCATATTCCTATGTGAATAATACGATCTATTCAATCGATTTTGATTCGAAACTAAACTCATATTCCTATGTAGTTCAGAATCTAAAACAATTGATCAAGGGGTCAGCAAACACCAATTGACATAAAGCGCAGATCGATAAAACCGAAACAAATCCAAATCGCAACCAAGTTAGGGTTCAAACATACCCAAAACACAAACGAATCCCTAACCCACAACCGTGGATCTACTCGCGGTTCATGAAAAAACACAGAATAAAACCGGAAACAGAAACAAAAGAGGGAGAAGAAAGACTCATGTCGATAGCAATGCGATCTTCACGTTCCAACTGATGAGGACATCGGAGCTAGCAACTTGGACGAGGACGGGAGCTTAACGGAAGGAGCTCTAGAAGATGTTCAAGACTTGACCCATCAGGCGTCAAGACTCTTGTCGGATGATCATAACGTCACAAGATCATTCGAAGCCGCGGGAACGAGATTTGACGTGCACAACGTGAAGGCTCCCCGAGCAAGCCATAGACCTGAGCCCCCTCTTACTCATGCTAGAGCTCGAGTGCTTCGCGTCATGCTATCCAAGGCTGTCACTCAAGTTTTCACGGAGTCCGGGATCATGACAATAACGTTTCAGTTTTTCGGCCAAGACTTGACCCGGAATGTGTTCCATATCAAGGTCGAAAGCTCTTAGGCCCAATGACTTCGAAGCAGGCCCATAAGCTGCCCAATTCAAGCCCAAATCAAAGTAAAAGCCCAGCCCAATAAATTCTAAGAAGTTCCAACATTCCCCTTCGATTCCATCTATTTCCCAAGAGTGAATTCGAGCGCCTCCTTCGCGAGTGCCGGTGATTGCAATTGGGCCATCTCTATACAACTCCGAAGCCGGTGCGTGTATCATTTTGGTATCAGAGCTGCTCGATCCTACGGCCGAAATTCCTCGGTGAGATCGCTTCAGTTTGACATATCATCAGTATTTGACTGTTTTGGTTGTGCTAAACTTTGAATTATTTGTCGAGCCATATATCAAACTCTTCCTCTTTCAAAGACGAATCCAACCGCTTTGCTTAAAATTTCAATTTTTACACCTCGAAACAATGCTCGTAATCTGACTGAAGAACATCCGACGATTACATCTCATTGCAATCAAACTTAACAACCTATTTCGTGTCTTACAAGAGATCGATTAGGGTCACGACTTGGAAAGGCTATTCGGCGTCCTGAATCACAGCCTTCCTGATGAGGACATAGAGACCGGACGCACGGACAAAGAGTTGGAACGCACGGAACGGGAGCAAGATAGCTTGGAGTGCACGGAGCGGGAGCGGGATAGCTTGGAACGCAAGGAGCTGCCTAATGCCGAGCATATCTTCAATAGTGATGGGGAACTTCTAGTTGAGCCAAGGCCAAGGCATACACGCCCAAACCACAGGCCCGATCCACCCCTCACTCGAGCCAAGGCGCGTGCCCTTCGCGAACGCATCACCTTATTCGTCTCCGACATGCTGGACGAACTTCACTCCAAGGATATGAGCCCAGCCCATCTTGGAGCAGCCCATACACGCCACTTAATGAAGATTTCGGTCCATGATGTTGCTGAAGAAACACATTAGATTATGTCATTTTCCAACAGCTATATTGTGTACTTAAGAGAGCATTAATTACCTAGCTTGCATGCTTATCTAGCTTTGAATGCTAAGAGCTGTTGGAAATGTTTTGAGATTGCTATTTATCCTTGTAAGTTTTCAGAACTCATTACCTAAGAAATCTATTGACATTTTCGAGCTTAAGCTTGCTGTGTTTGTTGAGTTTGAATCTCCAAACCGTTATCCCCGTACATTTTCGAGCTTAAGCTTGCTGTGTTTGTTGAGTTTGAATCTCCAAACCGTTATCCCCGT
>NW_010966362.1:0-862 GCF_000463585.1 Tarenaya hassleriana
TCTCTGGAGATTCAAGCGGTACTTCTGCATTTCAATTTCCATGCAAATCTCTGTAATTAATAATTTCTTGTTACCCAAGAAAAGATGTATACATACATACATACATATATATAGAGAGAGAGGTAGAGAGAAAGCTAGTGAGTAGTACCTGAAGGTGGCTGGCGACGTTGTTCCTGGACAATCCCTGGACTTTCATTTCTTGCATGCATTTCAGGATCGTCTTCGGAACCGCTTCTGCGATTTGCGTTTGCGTTTGCGTTTGCGTTTAAAAAGAGTAACATGAAAACCATAAAAAAACGAAGAACAAGAAGGAGAGAGGGAGATTTCATCATTACTCTCAATTCCGATTACGTTGACAGCTTGGAGGAACTTCTGGTGAAGGTCATCAGTCCACGTCATCCGGTTTTTCTTCGAAGCCGCTGTTTCTTCCCCTTTGTTTTCTTCTTCGCCGGCTCTGGTAGTAATCTTGTCTCGTACCGAACCGGCGGTCTGATCGGTTAACGGTCGAACCGGACGGGTTCGGGTCTTTCGAGCAATGTGTTGCCACAAGACCGCGATGGTCTCCTTGTTCACAGGCTTCACCAAATACTGACAAGCGCCGTACATCATCGCTTTCATCACTGCTTCCCTTTCGTGGTCCGTTGACATAACTGACCACACCCCACATTAATATATTTATTTTAAGAAATGGGACGCGACCGAACAGGACCAAAAACGAGGTGACTCGGACCTATTCAAGACGAACCTGGTCGACTCAGCCCGTGTTGCATCCCTAGATAAAAAAAAAAGAGCGTGTGAGTATGAGATCTTACTAATAAAAGGGAGGTCCATGCGGGAACGAACGGCGATGAGAGCTTGGAGT
>NW_010966363.1:0-862 GCF_000463585.1 Tarenaya hassleriana
CGGGGTATTACAAATCCTCCCCCCTTAAATTGAATTCGTCCTCGAATTCAAAATTGCATGAGGTCATCAATACTTCCTCGTACTCTTTCGTCCACTCAAAACTGACGTTCTTCCTTGTCCTCCTCGTCAAGGGTCGAGCGATTTTTAGCGAATCTCTCAACGAGTCGCCGGTAATCGCCGGCTAGTCTCAAGAAGCTCCTGACTTCCGTCGAAGAGGTCGGGGCTGCCACTCCATGACGGCCTCGATCCTTGCTGGATCGACCTGAATGCCTCGGGCCGGTACCACATGTCCCAGGAATCCGATCT
This sequence comes from Tarenaya hassleriana, assembly GCF_000463585.1. NCBI lineage: Eukaryota > Viridiplantae > Streptophyta > Magnoliopsida > Brassicales > Cleomaceae > Tarenaya > Tarenaya hassleriana. The sequence goes on from NW_010966363.1 coordinate 307, forward strand.
CCTGTAGCCAGAAGTTGCACTTACTGAACTTCGCGTACAGCCGGTTCTCCCTCAATCTTTACAATATCTTCCGCAGGTGTTCCTCATGTGTCTGCGGATCCGGCGTGTAGATAAGGAGGTCATCAATGAAAATGATGACGAACTCATCCAGGTAGTCCATGAATACGCGGTTCATCAGTTGCATGAACACCGCGGGTGCGTTCGTGAGCCCGAAGGGCATGACAACGAGCTCGAAGTGTCCATATTTCGTCCGGAAAGCCGTCTTCTGTATGTCTTCCTCCTAAACCCTAATCCGGTGACATCCGGACCGTAGATCGATCTTCGAAACCCATAGGGCTCCCTGTAGCTTGTCTAGCAACTCCTTAATCCTCGGTAGCGGGTACCGATTTCGATAGTTACTTGGTTGAGCCATCGGTAATCGATGCACAACCGCATACTCCCGTCCTTCTTCTTCACGAAGAGTACCGTTGCTCCCCACGGCGAAACGCTATGGCGGATGAAACCATGCTCCACCCACTCGTTCAGCTGCTTCTTAAGTTCTGCTCCACCAATTCGT
>NW_010966364.1:0-861 GCF_000463585.1 Tarenaya hassleriana
TTTTTTTTTTTGTTAATGTTGAGATTAATACATTATCAAGATATAATCCAAGACACAACAATAATGAACATTTGGACGAAGAAGAAATGTTGCATGGCATGCACGACTCTCAAACGTAAGATACATGCTCTAGGATGCAAAAGTATGGAAGGATATATGACTTGGAAAGGGAGCTTATAAATAAAGGAATGAAGAGATGACATGAAAGAGAAAGGAAGAATCCGCATAAACAAATATAAAGTTTCCTATTTTATGCAGCTAAATTGTATAGTTACAGCCCATTAAAGAGAATAATAAAATTGAATTTTATTTTAAAAAATTACCTAAAAATTCTAACTATTTTTAAAAAAAATATTTTTTTCATGTATAACGTCAATTATTAAGAAAACAAAGGGAGTACTCACCGAGTTGGATTCGCCTTCGACCGCCAAATATCACTAACAGAAAATGTGCTCTTTTTTTTTTTACCAACCTTTGCTTTGTTTTTTTTACATTATAAATCAATAATAATAAAAATAAGATTTTTTTTTTCAAAAGTGATAAAATTCTTTCGCACGACCATACTTTTTCCCGATACACGAATTATGCATGTCTCCTCCTTACGAAACGTGGCAATGTGCCCTGTTCTCTTTTTCACCCCCCCAAAAAAAAACACTTCAATGATGATGCTGTGTTTTGCTTAGTGTTTCAAATTAAGTTCAATCATATTTTTCCATATGGCAACAAAAGAAAAATAAAAAAGACCACCAACGTGAAAAATTTTACCCGATTTAAATAAATGAAATTAAAATTCGTGTCCAACTTCAACACCAAAAAAATATTATTTATGGTACATACGATTCATCTGTATAATAATAATAA
>NW_010966365.1:0-861 GCF_000463585.1 Tarenaya hassleriana
ATAGAAATTATTTATTTATAACACCTCACCCCGACATTATCTATGCGGTATTTGTTTTTAATATTTAAAGAGAATTGGTGATTATTCTCTAATTTAACTATATGTACTAATGTACTAATTTTAGATGAATTTTTGTGTTATATATCCCGATTAAGATATTGGTCCGATTACTTAAGTTGCCACCATAGTTTCTTATGGTCGATGGAAGATTCGAGAATCAGTCGGTTTGACCGAACAGATTGGATACATTAGTAATAATATTGTTATTGTTAAACCAATTATAATATTTGGACGGAAGAATAACACTTTTATTTTATAATTTTGTAGGGACTATGGAAAGCAAATTTAATTGGGTAAATATAGATCAAATTCTGTTATTTAATCACCATAAGATATGATTTGATATTTTTTGTATTTTTACCTTTTTATATTATTTTGTACACGTTTTCAATTGGGAGTGAGAGGGAGAGGGAGAGAGATGCTTTCAATTTTGATTATCATTATTTAATTTCAGTATTAATTTATTCTTATTTGTATGTTCAACACGTGGATTTGACACTGCCTTTACATCAAGGTACAAAAAAAATCTATCTATAGATATACCATTACATATATCTATTTTCGGAAATTAAACAAAATGTGATCCTCAAAAATTAAATTATTATAGAAGAAACGAAGTCCGGAGAAAGAGAAAAGCCTAGAATTTTCGCTGGATATATAAGATGAAGAAGAGAGAGTGAAATTTTTATTTTATTATTTCTTTCTTAAAGCAAGAGAAACAAAATGAACAACGCGACATGTTAGAATATTATATATGTGTATATATATGTATAATATTAGTATAGATATATATATATATAT
>NW_010966366.1:0-508 GCF_000463585.1 Tarenaya hassleriana
TAAACATGTTTCGACGCACTCTAAAAATGTTTCGATGCACTCTAAACATGTTTCGATGCACCATAAAAGTGTTTGGTTGCACTCTAAGTCTATTTTAATGCACTTTAAACATGTTTCGTGCACTCAAAACATGTTTCGACGCACTCTAAATATGCATCGACGCACTCTAAATATGCGTCGACGGACTCTAAAAATGTTCCGATGCACACTGAACATGTTTGGATGCACTCTAAAAGTGTTTGGACGCACTCTAAGTATGTTTGGATGCATTCTAAACCTGTTTCGACGCACTCTAAGTGTGTTTAGATGCAATCTAAGTCTATTTGGATGCATTCTAAACATGTTTCGACGCACTCTAAAAATGTTTGGTTGCTCACTAAACATGTTTGGATGCACTCTAAGTATGTTTTGACGCACGCTAAACACGTTTTGATGCACTCTAAACGTGTTTTATTATCCTCAAAACATGTTTAGACGAACTCTAAACATGTTTTGATGCACTCTAAAC
>NW_010966367.1:0-860 GCF_000463585.1 Tarenaya hassleriana
CTCAGGAAGGAGCAAGTTTCGAACCCGTAAGGGATAGGTACTCATAAAAGGAAACTGAATCTGCTTTCTCTATTGACATATAAGAGTCTCGACTTGAGCGCGACGCCTGCTCTAAGTCCTGTATTCTCCAACTAAATCAAATAAGCGCTAGCTTTAGCAAGCACTAAGCTAAAGCAAGAGATGCCACAGGAGAATCAGCGGATAAAAAAGAGTCGCTAAAACAAAAGGCGAAGCCGAGGCTTGAAAGAGAGATCTCTATTACCCCCTTTTTCCACTCTCAATGCTAGGCCAGAGGCCAGGTAACTGAAAGGCATGAAGAGATTAAGGGCTATCAAAGAGGAGTCAGACAGAGCTGGTACTATCCTATAAACCTATAAAGATTGTCCCAGAGGTCGAGAAAAAGCTTCTAAATAGGGTACTGAGAAGGTTATTCGTGAGATTCTGATTATAGCTTCAATCGGGAATTCTCAATGCTTGGCTTATGGCCAGGTTGAAGCGCCCTACTCTATAGCATGCTTTACCGACTTTGAATTGAATGCATACCCCACAGCTCTATAGCATTATAGCATTTCATGCTTCTTTTTCTCAAATGACGTAAGCTCCACTGAAGGAGTAGGTTCCGAAGGAGGGCATTCTTCTTGACTTGCTGCCAGCCTAGTGCCCGTAACAGTATTCCCCGTGTATTAAAATGGACTAGGGATTCCTGCGATTGGTTGTGTAGGAGTACTTTCGTGAAACTGCTCTGCTTGAGCTCACGCTAAAATTGCATCGACCCTCGTACTTCGCTCTGCTCTTGTGTACATGGTTTATATTCCCTTCTATGTCAAAGTAAGGGATATTATCTGACTGGACTGAGGCTT
>NW_010966368.1:0-860 GCF_000463585.1 Tarenaya hassleriana
CCTCACAGGCATCTCCTTTACCGTCCGATCTAATCCATCATCCTCCATTTCTATTTTTTTTAATTTATATTCATATTATTACGTAGTAACCAGTTTTATGTTTGCTGTTTTGCACTTATGACGTGAAATTTAAAAAATCCAACTTTACAACAAAAAAATAATAATGAAACAGAGATACTGAATTTGGATTATAAAAAATTCCGACATTATTACTCATATGTATATATATATATATATATATATATATATTTCATCAAATATAAAAGGCATAATTTGAGGATTAAATATATTGTTTCCCAAATTTTGTTACGTAATTAATGCATAGAAAGAAAATGATTGGTTTAATTAAGATATAGAATTTTATTTTTTCAAGTGTATTGTGACGTTTAAACTCCAAAACGAGCTGTGACATTATCACATGTTCGATTGCTTGACAAGCGGTTCCACCACCCTCCCAATAGGTTATTGGCAATAATTGAATTATGACACAAATATATATTTAAAAAATATATTTACGAGAAAACAAAACGGAACAAAACAATTTGTCGGACAGAACGCCCGATTACGAACACTTCTAAAAGAACATCTAAATTATAAAAAGGGTGGGATATGTGCAAGTGTCTTAAAAAAAAATTAGCACATCATAAACATTACCAAACAAGAAAATTGTATTTAGAAAATAACTCCAATAGTTATTAATTTTTAAAATTGAAATTAATTTATTTATAATTAAATGTTATTAAATCAGATTTATATATATATATATATATAGTCTAATCCAAATAGTCCAAATCTAATTTGTTAATATGTGAACATTTTTAATAAATTGCTATATTTTAATCGGTTCGAATTACTTCAAT
>NW_010966369.1:0-860 GCF_000463585.1 Tarenaya hassleriana
GAACGCTCCTTTTTAAGTTTGCCTTTGTTTAAAATAATTTCAAATGATTAAAATGCAAAAAATAAAGATTCTCACACTAAGAATTCAGAAAATAAAATGCGAAAGCATTATGTGTAGGGTGCCAATGGGTTGGTCCGGTCCGAGTCTGCACTCGTCTCGAGGGTTTCGGGTTCGGTTCGATCTAATTTTTTTTGAGTTTACATAACCAAACCCAAAATTCGATCCTATATATTTCGTACTTAGCTCGGTCAGACCGGATCGGATCGGTCCACTCAAATTGTTTTGTAAAGTTATTTTTTATTAAGATTTTCTTTTTAAAAAATATTGGTCCTTCAGACCGCTTGAAGTCCCATTTGAGTGTCCGATTTTTTCGAACTAAAAAATTTAGGCCCGAAATTCGCTATTTTCGAATTGGGGCGGATCGGACTTCGAACCTCTCCCTAAATTAACACTCCTAATTACGTGGACTTAAAAAAAAGAGAAAAAAGAAAATTCGAGAGGGTTGGTTGAGAGCCTCGCGGTTTCCCTTCCACCAAACCCTAGCCACTGCCGTTTGACCGATGCAGCCGCTCTCAGCTGGCTCAGCCATTGGTCGGCGGAAGGCACCAAACTCACTCACACAGATTCTGTTCAGACAACAATTCAAAACCTAAATCAATCAAATGCTTCAGACAAGTTATGTTCTTAACAAGTTCCAACAAGAATGGATTGGAATCTTTGGTTGAAACACTAGTAATATCAGCAACAAGACAGAATCCGCCAAAAGATCTGGTAATTACCGAGAGAGGGCAAAGCTCAAGTACCCTTTTGCCTGAAAATGGAATCTAAACATGAGCTAGATGATCATCAAGACAGTAAAA
>NW_010966370.1:0-860 GCF_000463585.1 Tarenaya hassleriana
ATATTTCCACGTGCTCTAAACATGTTTCGACGAACTCTAAACATCTTTTATTGCACTTTAATCATGTTTCAACGCACTTTAAACATGTTTTGACGCACTCTAAAAGGGTTTTAATGCACTCTAAACATGTTTGGATACACTCTAAACATGTTTGGATGCACTCTAAACATGTTTAGATGAACTCTAAACATGTTTCGACGCACTCTAAATATGGTTTGACGCACTCTAAAAATGTTTTAATGCACTCTAAACATGTTTAGATGAACTCTAAACATGGTTCGACGCACTCTAAAAATGTTTTAATGCACTTTAAACATGTTTGTATGCACTCTTACTATGTTTTGACGCACTTTAAACAAGTTTGGATGCACTCTAAATATCTTTCGACGTGCTCTAAACATGTTTGGATGCACTCTTAACATGTTGAGTTCGTCTACACATGTTTCGAGGCACTCTAAATATGGTTCGACGCACTCTAAAAATGTTTTAATACACTCTAAACATGTTTGGATGCATTCTTAGTATGTTTTGACGCACTTTAAACAAGGTTGGATGCGCTCTAAATATCTTTCAACGTGCTCTAAACATGTTTCGACGAACTCTAAACATCTTTTATTGCACTCTAAACATGTTTCAATGCACTCTAAAAATGTTTTGATGCACTCTAAACATGTTTGGATGCACTCTAAAAGTGCTTGGACGCACTCTATACGTGTTTCGACGCACTCTAAGTATGTTTGGTGCACTCTAATTATGTTTCGACACATTCTAAAAATATTTCGATGCGCTCTAAACATGGTTAGATGCTCTCTAAAAGTGTTTGGATGCTCTCTAAATGTGTTTGGACGTACTCTAAATGT
>NW_010966371.1:0-859 GCF_000463585.1 Tarenaya hassleriana
TAGTGAGAGCCAAAAAATATGCATAATTAATTTTACATTTTAAATTCGAAATATATATATATATATATATATATATATATTATCAATTAGTTTTGGATCAAAAAGAACAATTAAGATGAAAATTGAGTTAAACGTAACCATTGTGATCAAATTTGGATAATTCAACCGATGAAATCAGGGCGTAAAACGTTTATTCCATCCTGAATTCGAACTTTCAATTTGGAAAAGAGATGTATATTCCAAATTATATTACTAATTTTCGATCCCGATATTGATCTCTTGGTGCATTACACTCGCTTACAAAAAGAAAGTGTAACCATTGTGGTTGGATATAGTTGGAGCAAAAATAAATGATGATATCATTACTTTGATAAATTTATCATTACTGTGATAAATTGGGGCTGCATTTGGTAACTGGTATAAAGTAAAAGCTCTTGAAAATGTAGAATTTAGAGATAGGGAAAATGAGGATTTATATAAATTAAAATCTTAATACTTACGAACCGATTAAAATATCATAACTAATCATATGAGATTTTTCAGAATTCTACAAATAATGCATCTCTTATATAGAAAAAAAAAACCGACAGGTTGCAAGTTTGTTTTGCTTTGGAATTTTACAGTGGAAACAGGACATGTGTGGCCTATGTTGTCGAGGTCACTGGACTCAGGCTTGAGGCGTTGGCAAATTCTCAGAGGAATTGGGGAAAGTTCAATCACTGCCTAAAGAGGGATTTCTTCAGTTGGATCAACTGCCTAAGAGATTTTTGAACAAATTGCAGAAGAGAAAGTTAGAAGCCACTAAAAACAATCGGATAACTCTACTCTTTGTGCAGAAGCCAACCAAAAAGAGATAAAC
>NW_010966372.1:0-10862 GCF_000463585.1 Tarenaya hassleriana
AGAACTGGAGGGATCGGTCCATCAAGACTGTTCTCAGAAAGATCCAAGATCCTTAGCCTGGTTAGATTCGATATGCCCTCTGGGATCGGACCTTCCAAGGAATTGTTTCTGAGGTTAAATACCTCGAGAGAGGATAGCCGTGAGATGAAACTCGGAATCTTCCCGGAGATTCTGTTGTCATGAAGGTCAAGATGCTCGAGAAATGCGAGATTGCTGAAGTTCTGAGGGAGTTCACCGCTGAAACTGTTCTGGCTCATTGACAGCATTATGGTGTTTAACCCGAAACCGGTAGGAACGTTACCGGAGAATTTATTCGAAGATATGTCAACAAACGCGAGCAATGACTCGGGATCAAATCTCGGGAACTCACCAGAGAAGCTGTTCTTTGACAAGTCCAGTAGCAGCAGCCTGTAGATGTTTGAAATGGACTTGGGTACTGGTCCGGAAAAGTTGTTTTCAGACAGCATTAGTATCATTACAGATCTCGTGTCGCCGATTGTCTCGGGAATCTGACCAGAAAATTTGTTTCTTGAGAGTGAAAGAACCGACAAGTTCAGAGTTTGAAACAAGCTCGGAGGCAGTGAACCAGTGAGTTTGTTGTCTGACAAGATTACGGTTCCGATCTCCAGATCAGCCAACCATTTCGGAAAGATACCTTCGAGCTCGTTTTCGCTCAAATCCAAGTGGAGAAGATCGGTTTGATTCTTGAGCAAATCCGGGATCGGACCCTTCAAGCCACAAGATCTAAGTGACAACTGCATTAACTTGCATTTTGCAACCACTGAAGCATTGTTGTTCCAATGAAAGTTGTTGCCTCCAAGCCGCAGTATCTTGAGCTTCTCAAGTCCAAACAGCCATGCCGGGATCTCGCCCGAGAGATTGTTATCCTCGAGGTGAAGAGTTTCAAGATTCGATAGTTTCTGAATGGTCGACGGGATTTCACCAGACAGATTGTTCTTCCTCAGGGACAGAGTTGAAAGATTCACCAAGTTCCCAATCCCGTCTGGAATCTTGAACGACAAGGAATTGTTCTGAAGATCAAACGTTTCCAACTTGATAAGCTGTAATATAGACACTGGTATCTGACCGGAGAATCTGTTCTGCCTCAACGACAGCTTCCTTAGCTCGGTAAGGTTGCCTTGTACAAAAAAACCAGAACAAAAACAAAAGTTAGAAACTTTAACTGTACTCAAAAGGCAAAATCGCAAGATTAATTTCTGAAGTTACCTATCTCTGGAGGAATCTCTCCTTGGATAAGATTCTCATCCAAGATCAGTTCCTGCAGATTCTTGAGCTCTTCGATGTCACCGCTTAACGTCCCACCGATAACATTTCTGCTCAAATCAAGATGCTGAAGATTCCTCAAGGAAAACAATTCAGGAGGGACAGAACCGTTGAAACCATTGTCTTTCATGTCAAGAGACACGAGCCTCGTCAAGTTCACAAACCCATGTCTAGGAATCTCTCCTTGTATCGAATTAGACGAAACATCGAGCTCCACAAGAGAATTGATACGCAGGATCGGAATCAGAAGATTTGAACTCACTGAGCCAGAGAGATCGAGTGAGTACAGATCCAGGCCTACCACTTCCCTTGCAGGCGAACGAGTGTCGCATCTAACAAGCTTCCATCGGCAGCAATCTGAGTTCTGAACCCATGTGTCTATGTCCCCCAAGAACACATCTGTCGTGGATTCGTTCTTGATGGTTTCGATTAGCGAGTACTTGAACTCGAGAAGGGCTTGTTTCTGATCATCTGGGCAGGCGAAAGATCTCTGCGGGACGATGAAGACGAAGAAGAAGAACAAGAACGAAGAGGAGAGGACAAGACATGATCTTGGCGGCATTTCTCAAAAGATTTTCGTTGCTCTGCTTCACTTTCTGTCCTTCTCGTTGCTCTGCTTCTGTGTCTCGTTGAACAAGGAAGACAACAGGGAAAGTTGACTTCCTTTTGTCTGTTCATCGTCAACGATGGAGAAATCTGTGTCTGTCCATTGCTATAGAGTGGTCCGAAAAGGTTGACTTTGGTGGAATGAATTAGCCCCTCTTCTAGTTAATGTTCCTGGCACTTCAATGGATATATTTCTTTATTCATTATCAAATTAATATTCTCTTTATTTTCATATACGCAAAAAAAATCATTTGTTTTTTAATGTTACATTTCAAAACTACATCATTTAAATATAGAAGTCGTTTGACTTGACTCTGATCAACGATTATGTAACGAACAAAACATAAAAAATGAGATAAATATCCAAAAATGATTTGCGTTTCACGAGTTTATAATGACTATATAATAAAATAAGTAATTCTATAACAAAAATAAAATAAAATTATAAAAGACTTGGAAAATAACCAGTGGATGTGACGTCAATGTGAATTGGATAAATAGAAGAGTAATTATTCCGAATTAATTACTATTTATATATTTTTTTGGACAAAATTGCCCATCACGAGTGGCTTAAATTGCACATATGTGCCACCCACTTCTGCTTTGTTGGGTGATTAGTTCTTATTTTGCTTAATATTGAACAGAGTAATAAGATTAGGCTGTTAATTATAATTATGGATTTCACAATGGAAATGATTTTTGGATTTTAATGGCGACAAAAAGAAATTATTCAAGCGTTTAGTCATTTTGGACGGTATTGATATCACCGCCTTTGTGACGAGGGGATATGAAAGAACCCACAGAATAAAGAACGGAACTTTCTAAAACCCTGAACTCTCACCGTCTCTGCCTCTGTGGGTTTAGAGCCTCCATTTCCAAAAAGCTCTCTGGGTTTTTTGCTCAGCGATCAAAACTTGTATTAGGGTTTTTCTTTTTCTTCTTTCCTCTTTCGAAAGCTTGTCTTTTTCTTCGCCATGGCAGGACCCGCTTCCTCTGATCGTCTCGTTACCACCTTCCCTCTTCTGGGTTTGTCCATCTTTCTCTTATCGTTGAACTTTTTTTCTGAACTGTTGTCGGGCTTTCGTTTGTTCTTTGAAGTAACTGTGGTGTATGATCGGAATTCAATACCTTAGACTGTAAACAACGAGGGAAGTGTTAGGCGTCATATCTGCTGGGCTTATATCTAACTTGGACGAAAAGCGTTTGCGATTCCGCAGATGATGTCAAATGCCTAAAATTTTGAATCTTTTGCTGGGTTGTATTCTTCCTTGGGAGACGATGTATGATACGATCTTTGTGCAATTTGCAAGTTTTTTTCTGGGTCCAGGGTTTATGGGTTTAGTGTTCACTTCCTTGTTGTTTTCGTCTTTCTCGTGTTGTGAATTGACCATATTTTATGCAGATACTGCTTTTTCCTTGGGGGAGATAACACGTATACACTCATGAATTTGAAGGTTTTTATTCATTTGGTTCCTGTATGTATTCTCTCACTGCAGAGACAGCGGATATGCTGCAGCAGTTGTCATTGGGCTCAGACGCCAATGAAGTTTCTGGAGTCCTTAGTAAGGTATTTGTAAATGAGTCTAGTGTCCTACTTGTGTTGTTACTTTCATTTTCTGTTTCTTCTGCTCATAGTTCTGTTTTGGAGTGCACTCTTCTAAAATTCCAAGACTTGATTGAAATTTTGCTACTACTGCTACTTGATATGAGACTCTGAAGTGAAACTGTAAAGAGGTTTGTAATGGTAGAAAAGTGTAAGATCTCAGGGTCAGTTTTTCCTTGGCAGGGTGTTTATCACGGGAATGGTTCTCTCGAGAGGAAAGCTCGTACACCATATAGTGCTTCAGCTTCTCACGTTCCAGCTTCTCTTGGGACCAGAGGAAGCCAACAAACAAAGGCCCTGCCAAATGGCGGTGACTTATCGTCCTTGTATCCATGGGGATACCTCCCGTCAGGCTCTCAGTACAAGGATATGGTGTTTGCTTTTGACCACAACAGCCATTCGAACACCTTTTCACATTACATGGTACGGTTCATTCTGTTGATCAAATTCACAAATCTTTGCAAGCTCTTTCTTTGGCTAGAGAGTGTTTGTTGCCTCGTCTTTCTCTTTAGGTGGGATGTATGAACTTTTCTAGTGTGTTGAAGGTATGAAGATTGCAAATTTGATAATTTTTTAGCTCAGTTCACTAAATTCACTGTCTTTTCGTTGTTAATTATGTTCCATCCTTGTTGTGATTTGGTCAGCTGAAATCTGTAATTCGATGTTGATGCTAGAGAGTTTGAATTGCCCTTGTAACTGTCTGTCTTATGCATCCGATCTCTTTAAGCTAAAACGTGTTACCTGTCCTTCCTAACATGACTGGTTGCATTTATGATTTATCTGGAACATGTTTGAACAATTTCACGACAGAACTCAGACAGTTCTCGACGTGCATCAAGTTTTGGCCAGCCTTCTTTTGGATATATTGATCACTTGTATCCGAATCATGTAATCGATCCTGGTTATCCTTATGGATCTTCCGGTTATGATTCTTGGAAACATGGGCGAGGCTGGTATCCTGTTGATGGTAATGGAAAAACCAGAAGCTCCAGTCATGGACGTGGTTTTGTTGAAGAGAAACCGGAGAGGTTGAATGAGCTTTGTCGAGGTCCAAGGAGCGGTGATTACAAGAACCAACAAGGTTTTCAAGCTACACAGCCAGAGGCAGCAGCAGCAATACAGGACACTGAAGAGCAAGAAGGAGAAAGTTCATACTTGTCAGGAGATCCCAATCTGTACAATGGAGACACTTTCCCTGAAACATATTCGAAAGCCAAATTCTTTGTGATTAAATCCTACAGCGAAGATGATGTTCACAAGAGCATAAAGTATGGTGTGTGGTCAAGCACGTTAAATGGTAACAAGAAGTTGGATGCTGCATACCGTGAAGCCAAGGAGAATCCCGAAGGATGTCCTGTCTTTCTGCTGTTCTCGGTGAGTATTGAGTTTAACTTTATCATCATCTATTGTCGTTTTTGTGTAATACCCGTTTAGATTCACACGTGAAAATGGGTTTTCTCCCTCTTTCGGCAGGTGAATGCCAGTGGTCAGTTTGTTGGTTTGGCAGAGATGGTAGGTCCAGTCGATTTCAACAAGACCGTGGAATACTGGCAACAGGATAAATGGATTGGTTGCTTCCCGGTGAAGTGGCATATAGTTAAAGATGTTCCAAACAGTCTTCTGAGGCACATAACGCTCGAGAACAACGAGAACAAACCAGTGACTAACAGTAGAGACACTCAAGAGGTAGTGAAAAAAAAACCTGTTTTTACATTTCGAGTATCGTTTTCATCAGTTTGTTCTCCTTGATCGAAATCCTAAACAAAACAAGGTTTTTGGTTGTGGCTATTGCCCGTATAACAAGCAAGAATCCAAACCTAAGACATCATCCTGTTCTGTCCGAATGTTTCAACTTGCTGAAGTTTTGATTTTGACGGGTATATACGGCTGTTGATGCAAGGTGAATCTGGAGAACGGCACGAAAATCATCAAAATCTTCAAGGAGCATACGAGCAAGACATGCATATTGGATGACTTTGGATTCTACGAGGCTCGAGCGATGATCATCCACGAGAAGAAGAAGACTAAGAAACCAAAGAAACAGGCAAAGATCTGAATCTTTCCGACTTTCCTGCTCTTCTAGTTATCCTCGGAGGGGAAAATTCGCCATCTTTCAATCACTCGAATTTTCGATCCTTTTGAATCAGGCTCTTGATGGAGCTGCAGAAGAGATGGCTCACCTGTTGTATTGAAAGTTGGAACCGATGCTAAGAACATCGTATAGGAGGACATGACGATGAAGATAGAAGATGCCAGAAGTAGAACTTTTGTGGAGTATGTTTCAGACAGGAAGTTTCTGAATCTACAGACAGACATGCGTTATTTTCCCTCGTTTTCTCGCTATCCAAACAGACTCGTTCGTTCGTGATACTCGGAGAACATTTGTTTTCATTTTCCTTCTTTCTCTATGTTATGTATGCTAATGGCAACTGAAAAACGGCCAACTGTTTTATCATTTAGTTTTTTTCATAGTTTTATAAATCATGCTTGAACTAAATAAATCCTGTTTAAATGTTAAATTCAGGATGTTAATATATGAGATTAATCTCTATAACCTCGAGATAGGGTTTACATTTCTTTTATTTCGTAGCAATATGTGAGATTAATCTCTGTAACTCCGAGACAGGGTTTACATTTTTTTTAAATTTTGTAGCATTATATAAATATTTTGTAATTTATTAAATATGTTAGGTGTCGAATGGGAGGTGGATTTCGGAGTTTTTGGATTTCAAAAAGTGAAAAAACCGACAATCTAGTTTATTATAAAAAAAATTAACTAAAAACTAAAAGTCACCTTTTTTTTTAAGATTTATAAACTTTCATAATTCAAAAGCCAAAAACTAAAAATTCAAAACAAAAAACTAAAGCCAAAATGTTTTATTTTGACAATTCTATCATTTTTGAATTATTTAGCAAGTTCTCTCTCTCAAAAAAAAAGGAAAAGAACTTGGAGTTATTACTATTATTTCAAGTTTCGTTCGGGGGGTTCTAGGGCATTCCAGCCACTTCACTGAGGTTCTCTCTTGCAAAAGAAAGTTCATCACTTGCAGTTTCTAGGGTTTTCTTTCGTTCCCTTCACCGGAGGTGAAGATTCAGATCGTCTCCGAAGAAAATGGGGTTCTCGATGCAGCCGTACGGTATCCAATCCATGCTTAAAGAAGGGTATAGGCATCTCTCTGGCCTCGACGAGGCGGTTGTCAAGAACATCGACGCCTGCAAGGAGCTCTCCACCATCACCCGTACCTCTCTTGGTCCCAATGGTACGCCTTTACTCGGAAATAGTGTTTCACTCCTCTCTGTTTTTTTTTTTGCTTTTTTTTTTTGGATCCGCAACGTTTCGATTGTGTTCTGCTTTCAGCGAAATGGTTTCGATTGCCGATCTGGTGCCATGTCTCGAATGTGGATCTTATTTATTTACGCTTCGAGCTCTTTTGAGTAATCAATGGTTCCATATGGAATCTAGCATTGTTCATTTCTCTTACTTGGTGTTCTCTCTTCTTTTTTTTTTCTTTTGGAACTTCGATTCGAATCAGAAATGGGTTCCGTTTTGCATTGACGTATTGGTAATGAAATTTGTCTGCTTTCGCATTTTCTGATGCTTAGGAATTACTTTTGATGATAATCATTCATGTTAACAAAGTACGTTTCCTGAAAGTTGCTGAACCATAGATTGTGCTGAAAGTCCGTCAGCTTTTAACCTTTTACCGCCAATCTCATGTGTTATTATGTGTTCTATCAGTTTTATGTCTTTGCTAAGATGTATTTTTTCTCCTAAGATTTTGTTGAACGTGACATTCATGCATTTGATTATTTGGGTCTGTCTAAACGCTTTCAATTTATGTTCGTTGTTCCAAAATGTTAGCAGTCTTATCTTATATTCAGGAGGTTTAGTTTGAACGTGGATCCTGGTTGAATTCTTCACACCTGATCTGATTGGTATATCATATGCATTGTTGAACACATAGTTTAGAGTAAAACCCCGATGTTCTTTTCGTCTGAATCTTAGTCATTGGTTTTCTGGTGTTTAGGTATGAATAAAATGGTTATCAATCATTTAGACAAGCTATTTGTCACGAATGATGCTGCAACTATTGTGAATGAATTGGAGATTCAGCACCCGGCTGCAAAAATTCTTGTGTTGGCCGCCAAGGCTCAACAAGAAGAAATTGGAGATGGTGCCAATCTCACTATTTCATTTGCCGGGGAGCTTCTTCAAAATGCCGAGGAGCTTATCAGGATGGGACTGCATCCTAGTGAGATCATAACTGGGTATACTAAAGGAATCAATAAGGTTGCCATATACACTTCACCATGTGCTTTGTTCCGTGTTCTGTAGTTAGTAACCAATCCTACTGATCTTTCTTTTCTCTGAATATCGGTTAATATGCACTTATGCAGGCTGTTGAGTTTCTGGAACAACTGGTTGAAAGTGGCTCTGAAAATATGGATGTGCGTAGCAAAGATCAAGTCATTTCTCGGATGAGAGCGGCTGTTGCAAGCAAGCAATTTGGGCAAGAGGATATTTTATGTTCTTTAGTTGCTGATGTAACCATGCCTATCTACCCCTTTTCCATTGTTTACTGGTTTATTGCCTAGGCTAGTAGGCTGTGATTTCTGCAAGGTTATGTCTGGTCGAGTTTATTTCTGATTATGGGTTTATCTAACTTCTAGGCATGCATTCAAGTGTGTCCCAAGAATCCTGCTAACTTCAATGTGGATAATGTCCGTGTGGCGAAGCTTCTGGGTGGAGGATTGCACAATTCTACTATAGTCCGTGGTATGGTATTGAAAACTGATGCTGTTGGGAGCATAAAGCGAATGGAGAAGGCAAAGGTGAGAACCGTTATTCTATTACTTTTTCTTTTCTGCTGTGTAGGGCCTCTCCTGCGACTTAGGCTTTGAATGGGGATGATTTTTATTTTGGGTTTTTGGTTTTAGTTTTTGGATTTTGGTTTTAGTTTTTGGTTTTTGGTTTCTGGATTCTATAATATTTGAAAACTCAAAAAAAGTAGCTTTTGATTTTTCATTGATTTTTTCACTAAAATGGTTTTCCAAGTTGTTAGGAAAAGTAATTTTGTAAAAACTTGAATGGTAGTTTTTTTGGTTTTTGGATTCTAAAAACTCCAAAAACTACGACCATTCAAGGCCTTAATCATTTCTCTGGTTTCGATTTCTGAAATCTAATGGGATGGAACCATGTCATACACTTTTTCAGGTTGCTGTGTTTGCTAGTGGTGTTGATACTACTGCAACTGAGACGAAGGGAACTGTCCTCATTCACAGTGCTGAGCAGGTTTGCTTTTTCTTATCTAAAATATTGCACTCCGGTGATTCTCTATTATTTTCTTGCTAAGATTTCGATGGTATGACTCAGTTTGATGATCTTCCATCTTTCTTGCATTTGTATTTTATCCTCGCATAGTGTATGTAAAACGGGTTTTTATCATAGTTGTGTATTTCTGCTATTGAAATCCGGCTCACACTTCTGTCCTTCTTTACCATTCACCATGGTTTTTGCTTGTCTGTATATTTTAATTCTCTATCTCTGGTTTGGTCTTGTAGCTAGAGAATTATGCGAAAACAGAGGAAGCTAAAGTTGAAGAATTGATAAAGGCTGTTGCTGAATCAGGTGCCCAAGTCATTGTTAGTGGCGGAGCAGTTGGAGAAATGGCATTGCATTTCTGTGAGCGCTACAAGTATGGAGATAGCATCTATTCTACAGTTCCTTCAATTTTCAATTTTCTTAAACCTTACATCCTTGGGAATTGCTAGGATTTGTGTCCATTTCACTGTCATCTCCGTTACAGAAATTTTTGCTTTTCAGGTTGATGGTCTTGAAAATCAGCTCAAAGTTCGAATTACGACGCTTCTGCCGGACGACGGGGGCTGTCGCCCATGTAAGTGTTTGTGTACAATCTTTCATAGTATATATTGGCATAAGCTGGTTTGTAACTTTTTCTTGTTTGCTTATCTAACAGTTGAAGCTTAGCCGACCAAACCCAGAAGACTTGGGATATGTTGATTCTGTATCAGTTGAGGAAATTGGTGGTGTAACAGTAAGTCCTTTTCGAAACAATTTTATCTTTCTATTAAAAGTTGTTTTTATCTCTTCCATTTAGCGATTATTTTCTCCTTTTGCATTAACTTCACAGGTCACAATTGCAAGAAATGAGGAGGGTGGTAACTCCATCTCTACAGTAGTTCTGCGAGGAAGTACAGATAGCATATTGGACGACCTCGAAAGAGCCGTGGATGATGGAGTCAATACATATAAGGTAGAATCTGCACGTCTTCTGTTCTGTCACTTTTTCCCCTGCTCTGACCAGCCTAATGTCTGATATTGATCTTCACATTTTTTTATACATTTATGCTCAGGCTATGTGCAGAGACAGCCGTACAGTTCCTGGAGCTGCCGCGACTGAAATTGAGTTGGCTAAAAGATTGAGGGATTACGCTAATGCAGAAACGGGGTATCTGCTTTGTACTTCGTTTTCTTGAATTCCTTGCGAGACAAATCAGGGTTTGAACTGAAAAATCTTAGTGACCGTGAAGTTTCATCCCCGAGTGTGATTATACATCAGCAAATATGTTTTCCAGAATGCAAAACTGCCCGTGATTCTGTTAAATTTGGTTTCACGTTAAATATCTTATTTGATATTCAGGTTGGACAAATATGCCATCTCCAAATTCGCAGAGAGCTTTGAGTTTGTCCCAAAAACCCTTGCGGATAATGCTGGCCTCAATGCAATGGAGATCATTGCCTCACTCTACACTGGACACGGATCTGGAAACACAAAATTGGGAATCGATTTGGAGGAAGGTGTTTGTAAAGACGCCTCAGAGATGAATATATGGGATTTGTACGTTACTAAGTAAGTTTCTACGAACCCTCATTCAGCCATTGAATCTTTCTGTACATTATCATATAATGATTGTGTTGAGTTGATGTTTATGACTCGTGCAAAAGCTGTGTAAGCTGTTCATGAACAAAACCCGTTAATCCCTTTTGTGAAATTCTCGGTCAGGCTCTTTGCACTCAAATACGCAGCGGATGCTGCCTGCACAGTGCTACGTGTTGACCAGGTACGTATTAGTTGCCCTTTTTGTGATCTTTTTGGTGAATCTCATTTCATCACTCAGTTATTTGCATCAATTTCAAATTTTAAGACAAAAGGCAAATGTAAGAAGGGAGCGTTTGTGTGTGAATCAAAGTGCATTTGGAACATTTCTTAAGAAGTTAAGAACAAGTGTGTTGGTGTTGGAAATGTGGTTTCTGAGCGTGTGAGCTAACTGTTCTTTGCCTGAAATGGCAGATTATAATGGCGAAGCCAGCAGGTGGGCCGAGGAGAGATGCGGCTGCTGCAGCAGC
>NW_010966372.1:11151-26457 GCF_000463585.1 Tarenaya hassleriana
TGCAGCAGCAGCCATGGGCGAAGACTAAGTCCGTATACAGCTATCTATCTTTTTTTTTTTTAATCATACCTCCTCTCTTAAAGAAACAAAATTTTGCTTCTACTCGTCTGTATACACTCAAGCTTTCAGGTTTTAGCTTTCAATGTCTCTGCAACCTGAAGTCAAATCTGTTTGTTTTGTTTGGCTTTGAGTTCTGAAGTTACAGGTTTGTTTAGTGGAAAGAATTATATGGGCTATTTTGACATTAATCAGGATCTCGTCTTTGAGATTCTCTGTTTCATCTTTTGCAGTTCTCACAGAGTTGGTTCCTTCTTTGTTATATGCCAAGAATTGTATCAGAAATTGCCGTAACACAAACTGATGAGAGAGAACGCACACTTCAACGCTGAATTTGGGAAAGATGTTAGCTAACGTTTTCTAAATTGGGAACGTCGTTGGCTATTTCTTCCAGGGGAAGAACAGATGACAACACTAGTTCTAAGCCATATACGGGAAGATTGACACTGTATGCTAACACTCACACACTATAAGCTGCTAAACCCTAGTTCTGAGTTCCAAGAAATGTCTTGTCCTTGCCGGGAACACTTTTTTATGTAGGAACAAGATGATGCACGGCCATATCATCACGAACATATACCCACATGAAAGAAGCAAATCCTGCAACTGCAACGGAGAAGAAGCCCAAGCCCACTCTCAGAACACTCTTGCCTCGTCCCTTTCGAATATTAGTCTCAGAATTCCAGTCTGCCCTCGGTTCTTCACCCGTATTTTGAGATGTAACAGTAGTACCAGTAGTAGTAGGGGGATCACATGTTGAGGACGATCCATCAGTGCTCTGTTCTCTGTCGTCTATTACATCATCAAACGGATCCTGCACAAAACCATGCCGGTGATGTCTCGGATATCCATCTTGTGAGTGTGGCTTGGTGCTTTTTCTTGAACTTCTTGAGCCACCGGTCTTGAAACGCTCAGAGTTCATGTCACTTCGACGGCTCAAGATGTCATCAGAGTCATCAGCTTCTGCGTGAGATTTTGGAATCTGAAACCAGAGTTTCAAAATTAAGCTACTGAATTATCCTAAAGAATTGACTAGGAAGTGCAGAGTGTACCTGACATGGCATAGAACTTTGCAGATATCCATTTCTAGGAATCTCAGGTGACACATGAATCTCTTCAGTATAGTATTCATGTGGCACCGCAGTAAAACCTGCAACAATGCTTCCACAGGCTGCACCCGGAAACAAATCATCTTCATCTGCTTGCACATCTGCACAAGTTCCATGCTTATGGTTTACACTCCAACGATCATTGCCAGAGCGGTATGAAGCATTTTCTCTCAGACATGGTGAATCTTCTCTAGCAGAAGAACGTAAGCGTTGCGGATCATGTGATCTGGACTTGATAGACCCTTCTTTAGCACTAACCGAGATTCTATCATTATGGTTCCCCACGCTGAAATTTGATCCGGTGCATGAATCAACAGCACTGTCAACCGTTGAACCTGTCTCTCCTGTTAATCTCTTTGCGGTTTGCATGGCTTCATAAGCTGCCATTTTGACAAAGTGCATTGGATCTTTTCGAAACTTCCCCATCTCTTGGAGTATCAACTCTATCTCAGAATACATGCTCTTGGGATCTAAACTCTTCATCAGGAAGTTCAACATCTGAATTGCCAAAAGCCGCTTCTGAGAATTACCCTCAGCAACACCTACATTCAGAATCCTGAGTCCTGAATGCACCAACAACCTCGTATATGCCTCGACGATAAAAGGGTTGTGCTTGGCAAGAGCCATGACAAGTGCCATATAAGAGTTAGTCTCACTCGAAGTCACTTCCAGAGTGACAGCTACGTTTTGACACACCTTGTTCACCATTTCATCTGAAGCAAATCGCCAGTTGTCGCAGTCCATGAGAGCCTTCAAGCAAACAACAGCTCCTAAGGCAAGGTGCCCTTGTGTTTCCAGCAGTGAATCTGACAATGGCTTGCAAAGAGAGTGAATCATGTCCTTCTTCTTGTCTCCTGGAGTTCCAGGGTCAATCCCATATCTTGCAATAGCTGATACCACCTTTGAACAAGCCTGTTGAAGGGGAAAAGAACCTGCACTAGAGGCCAATGTCCTTATGATCACCTGCATGATGTTTTCTGTATGAGGGGAAATTTTGACACCGTGGGCACGGGCAAGATCCTCAAAGAGGGAAACAGTGAACTCTCCGGGCTCAGAACCTGTTTCTTTTGTTTCTGAAAGTTGGGCAACAAACAACGGAATCGCCCTAGCATCAAGATCGTTAACATAAGATTTCAAAGCTCTCATTGCCGTCTTGTGGTTGTCAGGATCTATGTCAAGTTTCCCCAACTCTTGTCTAAGCACTGAACTGAGAATTCTGCCCATTTTCTCTCCTAAATCCCTTCAAACACAAGTCAATCACCAATATTTAGATACCCGCAGGAATAACCATCAACGAAAAGGAAACAAGTTTACAGAGTCACTCTTCTTGCTTATACTTTTAGCAGCAGAAATGCAAATCATGTAATAACATGCGTCTGAAATAAAGCCTTTAGAAAACAAAACTTTGGGTGCTTAATCATATATACTAAACTCGAGGCAACTGAGAAACAAATGTTGACCACTCAGAAAAACCACAAAACAAGTGAAGGTTTTGAATTTGGAGTTCTCAAGAACAGACGTAATCTTAAACCTTACATGCCTTCCTCGGCAGTTCTTTAACATTCTTTCCAATGAAGTCAACATAAAAAAATCATAGTCTGTCAAAATCCACGGATCCTGTATAACACATGTATGAATTAAATGAAGATGAAATGGTGGGGTGATATTACTGATCTTTAATAAGGAAAACAATCAATCGTGACCCATCTCATGAAATCCTAGACGAATATACCTAATCAGAATCCAAAAGTGAAATAATCCCTACACCTATTTTCAATATCATTTTCTCGCGAACCAAACCGGAAACAGTTTCACCGAGAATTTCCAGTTCGGAACTTTTGAAATGCCTAAAAAGAACAGAATGCATAGCATCACATCCTCAAAGTAAATGTCGCTCTGTATGGTAAAAATCGCCAGATCAATGAGTATCCACAGTGTATTCAAATGGAATCCGAGAGGATACAGACCCACCAAACAAGAAACTAAGATAAATCAAAGGGCGTCATCAGATTTCCGATTTGGTTCGAGCGAAATCGATGAACAGAGAAGAATGTATCGGTACCTGATAACGAAAAAAATGCGCTTTGTACGATGACCGAAGAAAACTAAACTTCTTCTTATCCGAGAAGTTTCAAGAAGAATCCTGTAGTGGATCTTGATGCCCAGATTGCAGAAGAAATGAGCGTCTTTCCACGATCCGACGCTCCTGTTCAGACGAAGAGCAAAAGCAGAAAAATTTAAACGTTGATGGTTGGTGAGAGAGCGGGTTTTGGTAATTTCTTTAGTTTCCTTTTTCTTTGCACTTTTGGGTTTCACGCAAACTGACCCCTGTTGTTTCCATTTTAATTCCAAATGCACACGAACTTTTTTAAAGACTCAGTAGGCCCCTACAAAAATTATTTGAAGTCGTTGTCTTTTATTTTAAATTATTTACATATCTACTGGTAAAAAAACTGCTAATGCACATATCAATTAGTCTGGTGTGTTGTAAGAGGATATATTATTTTTATTTGGAATAATGAGTTACATAAGAGAGAGAACGTAACAAGTGTTGTAGTCTAAAACCAAAATTCATGGGTTTTTTCCCAAACAAATGAAAAATAGAGGGGGCAGTTGCCCCTATTTTAATAAATTATTATCTCCTAAAATCACGTTTGATTTTGGGTCATTTTGATCTAGTGTCAAGTGACAAGATTTCCTTCCTTTTGTCTCTTTTCGACAAAGATAAAATTCCCTTTATTTCCGGTTTTTCTAAAAATATTAGTCAATTTGCATTAAATTGTGAAATAATGCCATTTGACTCCCTATACACACTTTGTGGAATTACGGGGTTAAAATAACAATCTATAATAATTTGAGGAATAATCTGAAAATATAGTACACTTAAGGGGCGTGAAACTGCAAATATAGTAGATTATGGCCGCTCCGTCGTCCACGTGGCTTCACCTGGTCGGCCGAGTCGCCATTGTCACAGGCTCTTCTCGGGGGATCGGGCGAGCCATAGCAATCCACCTGCGCGGAGATCGTATCAGCTTCGCCTCTAAATCCGGCGAGGCTGAGCAGTTTGCGACCGAGATCAACAACCTTCCGGCGGACATCGTGGTGCGGGCCAAAGCCTTGCAGCCAAGCGAGGTAAAATCGTTGTTCGACTCGGCGGAGCGCGGTTTCGAGTCGCCGCTTCACATCCTGGTTAACTCGGCGGGAATTCTCGATCCGAGATACCGTGGAAGATTTTGATCGCATCTTCAGATACTTTGTCGTTCGATTTGATTATCTGTGAATTTGGGAGAAAGAAGGAAAACATTTTTGGATTGTTCATGTGTTGCTTAAACCAAAGACAAACTGACTCACGTTGTAACGAACTCTTTAGAAATGCTACGAAACCTTGTCATGCTCATCATCAGCTGAGATTTCACGTTCTTGATTCATGGAACCTTTGGTTTCAGGTTAAAAAAAATGAATCTTTGCCTTGAATCCGTTGAGTGCATTGAATTCTAAATTCTTGCTGCATTGATACTCATCATTGTTTGTGTCCTTTTGATGCCGTGTTAACACAAGAGGCGCTTTCCTGTTCTGCGTGGAAGCTGCCAAGCGGCTAAAACATGGAGGTGGTGGGCGGATTATCCTTCTGACATCTTCTGGGAGCATCGAAGGTCGCCATGGTCAAGATTCTAGCTAAAGATGTTAAAGGAACAGGAATTACAGCAAGCTAAAGATGTCAGAAGGAACAGGAATTACAGCAAACTGCATTGCTCCAAGACTCGTCGCCATGGATAGGTTCTTCCAAGGGAAGAGCGAGGAGAAGGTGAAGAGGGTGATCGCACCGGTATTCGGGTTCTTGGCTACAGATATTGGTGAATGGATCAATGGCCAAGTCATTCCCGTTTATGGTGGTACGTGTAGAGGTCAGTGTTCATAGTCCCATGAAACTCAATCCGTTTATTATCCATCTTTGTTTGTTCAGATTAGAATGTATATAATCCGATTCCAATGCAGATCCCAGAGAACGAATACCGATATGAACCAAGAATCAATAATATACAACAAAAAGTAACCCAATCCACCAACAATGAAAACCAAAATGCCTGAAGACATAGCCCAAAACCTCATAGTCTCATAAAGAACACTAACACACTCACCAGACACAACCCGGCTGCCGAACCATACCTATGATAATGTCCCGACGAAAACTGACCGATCTGAACAGGAAAATTGCATTGCCCTTGTGACAGGTTCTGCGATGTGATCGTGGCAAGCCCCTGAAAGTAACACGCCTCTTCTTGCTGGTTCTGCACCTGGAAATACATGTTAAACGCATACGATGCGTTCCCGTTCACATCCAGGTTCCCGCAGGAGGATCCGTACCCCAAAGCTGTGCAGTCCGAGAACCTGCAGGCGTAGTCTATGTTCTCTCCGAGCTTGCTTATATCGCCATTGCCGTTCGGGTTGTACATACACCACCTAGCTGGCAAGTAATCGACGTTCTGGGCTCCGACCAAGAACTTCTTCAGACCTTGGCCCGAAAAATCCATCGGGAACTTGGGTTGGCCGTCGTATTTGAAGATTCCCCAGTGACGCTCGAAGCTCCCTGGAGCTATACTCTTAGCGTCCTCGTCGAGCAAGCCGAAAAGATACACTTCGATGTATCCAGGACGCATCGGGGTCCCTCTGTTCGCGGCCAACCGTGGAAGCAAACCGGCGTAGAACCTCTCGGCATTTGCCACATTGGCGTTCTTGTCGCCATCCGTTGGCCAGCCGACCTCTCCGACAATGATGGGCATGTCCCCATGATTCAAGGCCTTGAGAGATGCGACGAGGGTGTCGAAGTTGGCGTCGAAGACGTTGGTATAGACGACGCCGTTGTCGGGATCGTTGACAGTGTTTTGGCCCTCGAAGAAGGCGTAATTGACGGGGAAGTCGGAGCTGAGGTAGAGACTGAGGAAAGGGTAGATGTTGACGGTGAAGGGGGCTTTGTTCTGAGCGAGGAAGTTGACGATGAGAGACATCTGGTCGAGGATGTCCTGTCGGAATCTGCCGGAGGAAGGGAAGGGTTTTTCCGGCGGAGAGTTGTAGACGTCGGCGTTGAGAGGGACGGTGGCTTTGATGGAGTCGCCGAGTCCTGCTTGGTTCAATGCGTTCTGGATGTTGACCAGCGCTGGGTACGTCAGGTTTATGAATGTCCCGTTGTACGATGTCAAGAACGGCTCGTTCCCTACCGCTACGTATCTATATCAAATTTATATATAAAACAATCAAATATGTTTTCGTCAGTATATTTACATATATATATATACACACACACTAATATGGTATTTATTTATAAAACTTTTGTATTTTGTTCACAATGAAATAACTTTTCATATGGCATGCAGAGGAATTGCTAGCTTTTTTTTTTGCGAAAAGAGGGAATCAATTACCTTTTCTAAAACCTGTACATTTAAAAGAAAGATTCATTCATGTTTTGCATAGATTAAGTTGCCGTCATGTGCAATTAATTGCATTAAATCACATATAATATATCTGTAGCAAAATTAATGTATATCTACGCAATTTCAGTTATTGTTTATTTATATATTTATTATAACAAACTAATACTCACCCAATTAAATAAATGTTTCCAAAATTCTCGCCACTAAAAGATTCATATTATTAAGTCAATCGATAATAGCCAACCTCCAAACTAAATTAGATTAAACTATTTATTTATATATATATATATATAAATATTATATGTACGATTTGAAATTATCACCCAATTTCAGTTATTGTTTATTTTTTTTTCATCCAAAAAAAAAACGTGTAAAGGATTGGATCTCCTGTCCTATCTGTCTATGAAAAAGTGGTTGGCTCAGGAAAAAAAATTAAGAGGTTTATTTCTCATACTTATTTCCTTGTAGACATTATTTTCCAATAAAATAAAATGAACTAAAAATGAAAATTTCTTAGCGAATTATATCTCTCTGGATTCACATTATTATAAAATTATTTGGAAATAATTAAGTTTCCCTATAACACAAATTATGATATTGTAATAATCACTTCAAACACTCACAGGAACCGTACAAACCTCTACCACATCATTATCCAATGTACTTGATGCATCTGAATCCAAATCTCAAAATCAAGGATCATCCCAAAAACATATATGCTTTTTCAAGCATTTGAATCCGACCCATCACCAGATACCCAGAAAAGTTTCAGAAAAATCAAAACTTTCTCGGTTTTAAGATAGAAAAAGAGAGGAGGAATTACTTGACGTTGACGCCGCCATTGAAGTTGTAGCTAGTGACGTTTCTTCGGACCCAATCCTTAGCTCGGCTGAAGCTTCCCATGGCTTTGAGCTGATCATTCGGAATAGCCACCATGACCTCCATGCCTGAGCCGGCTATAGCTCCCATGGTGCTTCCGTCCGCGTCGAAGAGCTTCACTTTCTGAATGTTGTTGCCCTTCAGCATCTGCACCACCGTCTTCGGCGGTAGCTGGTGACTCGCCATCGTCCCCCAGTTCACTCCCAATGCCTCTCCGCCGCGGAAGAGTAAGCACACCGCGGCGATGCCCACTAATACGACGGTGGCGATGATACTCCGTTTCTGTCTCATCTGGGTTTCGTTAGTTTTCCCGGAAAGTTTTGGGCTTTTTCCCGTTTCCCTGTTTACCGGGAAAGTTTCGGGTATTT
The DNA here is from genome assembly GCF_000463585.1 of Tarenaya hassleriana. Lineage (NCBI taxonomy): Eukaryota > Viridiplantae > Streptophyta > Magnoliopsida > Brassicales > Cleomaceae > Tarenaya > Tarenaya hassleriana. Next base: position 18,994 of record NW_010966372.1, read on the forward strand.
GAAAGCCGGTGGGATTCTGGGTTTGTGCGGATCTGTTATTAATTCTATGAGAAAAAGAGTTGAACAGATTTAGAAATTTGGATCAAAGTTTGAGAAAACAGCGTTAGTGTTGTTTCCTTTGATGTGGTTTGGGGAATTGAATAATCAATGGGGGAAAAGGAAAGATTTCTGGTGTTTGGGCAGAGAGAAATTATCATGTGGAGGAAAAATGGAAAGAGATGACGGTGGAGAAGATCGTGTTGAACAATTCTATTCTCTTGTTCAAGATATAACAAAGACGCTCGGTTTCAAAACCGGCATCATTACCATAATAAATAAAATAAAATAAAATAAATTAATAAATAAATAAACAATGTGTGTGTGTATGTATGGAAAATCAAGTCTTTGCAACAAGAGTTAATCCTAAACAAAGGCTATTTAACGAGTTAATCCATAGATTAAGTAACTGACTGAATATAATATCATTTGCATTAAAAGTGTAGATCTCAAACAGTAATTAGATCTCTAAATCTCAAAGTGGTCGGTCACTGAGGCAGGGAGGAGGAGTTATGATTCAGCAAAGTTAGGTGTTGAATGAGATGTGGATTTCGGAGTTTTTGGATTTCAAAAAGTTAGAAAACCGACAATCAAGTTTTTTGAAATTTGGTTTTCCTAAAAACCCAAAAATCTACTTTATGAAAAAAATCAACTAAAAACTAAAAGCCACCTTTTTTTAGATTTATAAACTTTCAGAATCCAAAAGCCAAAAACCAAAAACTAAAAACCAAAAACAAAAAACTAAAGCCAAAAACCCAAAATAAAAACCAATACCATTCAAAGCCTTAAATTGTTTTGGAAAGCGATTGAAGGAAACGACGACGTTTCATGTTGTCGAGGAACGAATCCCTAGCTCCGAAGTGGAGATGACGTGTCATAATTGTGATTGGTCCATGCGGAGACAGCCCCACGTTGGATGAGCACGACACCCCATGTATCGCTGACGACACATTTATCAGTTTATAGTCATACTACATATATATATATATATATATATATATATATATAATTTCATATTCTATATCATATAAAAAAACTAAAGCCAAAAACCCAAAATAAAAACCAATACCATTCAAAGCCTTAAATTGTTTTGGAAAGCGATTGAAGGAAACGACGACGTTTCATGTTGTCGAGGAACGAATCCCTAGCTCCGAAGTGGAGATGACGTGTCATAATTGTGATTGGTCCATGCGGAGACAGCCCCACGTTGGATGAGCACGACACCCCATGTATCGCTGACGACACATTTATCAGTTTATAGTCATACTACATATATATATATATATATATATATATATATATAATTTCATCTTCTATATCATATATCTATATGTATAATGAATCTATACATATATATTGAACCGAGGCTCCATCATCCACGTATGGATGATTCAGGGTGGGCTCAACCGACCAAAATATGTTATATCTACATCTATTCATGAACGTAAAATTACTGCAAATTATATAACGAATACCGTTCACCCAAAAAGCATCTATGTATCCATTCAAAGTTATATCCATTCAAAAAGCATCTATGTAATTAGTTTCCCATTTTCAATTTTTCTTTTCTTTTATTTATAGTGGAAAGATCCAAATAATTCGAGTGCATATATACATATATATATATATATATATATATATATTGCAGTTGGCCCATTTCGAGGCATCTTTCCACTTAAACGATTCTTATTCCCTTCTATGCCTTTCTTTGAGAATATTAGGGTTATCAGTCCCGATTTTTATTTATTTATTTATTATCAAGTTGGATTTTTTAACGATATTATGTTATGTGTAATATCATTCTTTTTTTTGTCTAATGTAACGTGATAATAACCAACATATTATGAAGACACGAAATTATCGATATCATTCCTATTTGTGGTATATATGTTCCAAAAAGTTCAAGGAAATTTATGGATAGTACGCCATATAATCATTTTTTTTATTTCAATGTTCTATATCTGTATTTTATTTATATTACATAATTAGTTTTAGCACGATTATTACACTTATTCGTCTCTGAATTATACATAACAGTTTTAGAATATGATCGTCCCTCGTAATGTTTTTCAAATATTTACCAGACAGTACAATCTAGAACATTTGGAGGACAAATTTGAAAAATCCAATAATTGAGAAGTCAAATTGTGCAAAATCAATTACACGTAATGGTAGTTTAACATATAGGCAATCACATAAATTATTGCAAATTGGGAAATATGTTTGAGCAAATGTGAATGGCCATTATAAAATTGTCGTCTACATTTTGTATAAAATATTTAAATCAAGGAGTAGTTACGTTTCGTGTCGAAACTGTGGTCAGGAAACCTTTAGATTATGAAGTTGGAAGACCAATCAAACCATTAGCGTGGACCGACTTCTGTATATTTAATCAATTAAATCAAAAGTAAAAGAAGTTGAAAACGTATCGTGCATGCATGGACTGATATCAAAACAACAATTACGTCGATAGGTACGTATCCTGCATGCATTGCATGGACTGGTGTATATATATATATATAGAAAGCTACACTATGTGAATACATATACATAATCTAAAATTTACTGCAAAATGAATATGTAAAAGGGTTGAAGTTAAACTTAAAATTAGTAAAACTTTTTACCTAAGATGAAACATTAGAGAGCTTCAGAGACCAAAACAAATGGGGAAATCGAAATAGAGACAAAACAGATGAAACGAGACAAGGGGATGGTCGAACACTACATGCCTATGTGCATCTTTCTTACACAGAGAGTTCGTCTTCAAGATAACAGTACTCGAACGCAAACTCGTGTTTGATTCTTTGGCACCTGCAAGATAACAACAGTAAGGCAATTGTTTATGTAACAGCCTATGAACATAGAGAGGTTTCCTTCAGGACCTATGGTTCAGGTCCTAGATTCTAGAGATTGAAGAAGTATGATCTAATTGCACAGTGTCTGATGTCACTCAACTCTCTTACAGTCCCTGTCTGAACTGAAGCAGAAAACTACAAAAATGCATGTTTCTCTCAATGGGCGGTCCATAACAAAGGTTGGCAAGAACTGACAGAAACCAGAGCGAGAACAGGGCCTCGGGACTAGACTAGAATGGCCATTTTAGTTCAAGCGACATGACTGAAGAAAGCTCATAGAAATACAATCGAGTGGAACGAACGTACCATCCTTGTTGGCTTTCGTCTTTGGAGCTATGGAAATCAAAGTAAACGTAAGTGCCCTGTTCGTACTCGTCGGTGGCAATCTTTGGCTCTTCATGTCTCTGGAACCATGTGTTATATTTCCTGTGGAATCTCCAAGCCTGTTTCTTAAGCTCTTTCGCAGCCAAATATTGTTGATACGTGTTCTACAGCCGAAAGAAAGATTACAATATGATGACAGATTTTGAGAAATTAAGGAATAAGAAATGACAGAAATCCTGATCCTAACCTGCTGATAATAGAATGTAAAGAACAAAGTATCGATGCCATAAGCGTCACTTCCAAAACGTTCCCAGAGCAAAGGGTTATTTATGATAGGCGCTTGTACTTGAGGGTAGCTTGCAGGTGTTAGAGCCGGGTTCCTCTGCCCAAAACGTAACCAAATACATGAACAAATGGAAAACAAGATCGAGAATCACCAAAAGGGAAAAGGAAAGGTAGGAGAGAACGGATCATTCCATACCGGAGAATAATGCCTTGGAGGATCTGAATCTTTAGGCTGAGGAAGTCTATAGTAGGCTGCCTCAAGCAACTGAAGATGATGCATCTGATCATTATGCACTGCTGAGCCGCCGGTGTTGTCACCAATGGCCCCGAGATCAGCAACACTTCTACGTCCAATGACCCCAAGACTGCTGGAAGGTTGGCTGGGTTGTACAGGTAAGCCCGGGGAGAAATCTGGATCATCTCTAGCCACCACCTGTGTTGAATCTGCAGCCGAGGAGCTCATCATTCCTGCCTGTAGCTAAGAAAGAACGAGCAAATACAATGTCTATGTTGGTCTCTTGGAATTGAGAATACAACTATAATATTCTAATAATCTATTGTAATCACAGATCTCGTTAATTATTTAATTGCAAATGTTGAAGTTTAAGTAAAGGAATGCCAAAACACTCACCAAAACCTACAAAGACAAATAACATTTCCATAATAAAACTCACTAGAAATTAATCTGGGAAAACAACAATAATGCAGCAATATGTCATCAGTACCTGCTGATAATTATAGAATGATATGTGTGCATTGGATACATACATCATACTCGATTCAGATATGCGGTAAAATTTCCATGCACTGGATGTAGAGATCAAGATCAAGCTTACATGGTGATCAAACGGTACTTTAGCATAATCCTCATTACCATTCACATCATCTGGTAAGTTTTGCTGCTGCTGTTCATCATTTCTCGATCGGTCTATGTCTGCAGAAAACATCAAGAACAGCATTTAATTGATACTGTCATGATAATAATCATCAATTGAGTTCCTTCATCATTATTCCATATCCATCTCTTCATAGCCCAAGTTTAAAACTGCTTGGACAACCTTAGTTTAATTTGGTTCAATTTCAGAAGAAATAATAAGAATCTTTTGATATCATTGGATATTTTCGTCCAGACAAAGAAACAGCCTATATACAACTTTTTTTTCAAAAATAAAGTGCTTATTCATGGTTTTTACCTTGGCTTTTTTTTTTAAAAAAAAAAACTAAATTCCAACTGAGATAAACAAAATTCCTTTACCTGTGACAGAAAGGGGCTGGCTGGATTGTTGAGACATGGCATTTGACTGCTGCTGTAAGGTGGCATGACCAACGACGTTAAAACCAGGTGCCTGAACACTAATTCCCAGGCCACCATGGGGCGACATTGACGAGCTCTGGGAAACAAATTAGGAAAGGAAATATGACACTATTATGAGGGAACGGGTCTAAGTATCATAATCTTGTGACAACCTAAAAACGGACTTGCTCAGGAGTCAACAAAGGGCACTGAGGTATACATAAATAGAAAAAAGGTGGAAAAGAAAAATAAAAAAGCAGTACCTGCTGCAAGAGAGGATTTTGTTGTTGAGAAGAAAACAGCTTCTCGGTACCTCCGGAAAGCGAAGGTAAACCTAAAAAGTTACCATTGCCCTGCTGCACTTGCTGAAATCTCTGTAAAAATTTCTCTCTTTGATCTGGAGCTATCTCGGCTCTCCCAAGGATCTGAGCAAAAAACATATAAAGCATTTTACACAGACAAAATATTTAAGAAGCTTCCAGAAAAAATACAGAAGGAACACCTAACTATGAGACCAGATGCCTTAACCAAGCCATATGGGAAGGATTTTAAGATTTGACTACTTTGGATTTTGTTAGAATGCAAGGAGTTATCATTAACCATTAAATAACCAGGGATTTTCTTTGAAACACTACCCAGATTAAGGAGAAAAACTGAAAAAGAAAATCCAAAATATAGTTTAATGTACCGAAAAAGACAATGCAAAATTCCAAGTAAATTATTGGTCTGGAAAAAGAGAGAGCACACCATTTCATTCTGGCTCTGGAATGAACCTCCAGGCCTCCACGGCACATCGGAGACAATAGAGGGTGAAAAAGCTCTACCGATGCTAGCAGCAGCATCACCGGGATTGCTATCAGAGACAGTTCCGTCATTAGCCTTGGCAGTTTGTGGCAATGCAATTTTGCTTAGAGGTGAAGTAAGTGGCTGGATTGGACCGTCAACTCCCATGATATTTCTCTTTGTTACTTCACTGGCTGAAGCAGCAACACTACGAGCTCCATTTACTGAACTGGGAGATGGCAGGCTCGTTTGGGCCTGTGTGGAGGGACCACCTCTACCGATGCCCCTTAATGGAGCATCAGCCATAGATGAGGAGGGTGGTCTGCGAGCAGGTAAGGTTGCTGCATCTTCTTCCTTGGCAGTCACTGATGATGAATTTCCCATGCTTTCTGCGGCAGTTTGAGTAGAATTAGAAATCGATGGGACAGGAACATTCGATGTTGTCCGTCCGCCAGCTGATGCTAATGCCGTAGATAGAAGGCTTGTGCCACTTTTGGGAGGAGGGGTTTTTACGACAACTTCAGAACTACTGTCCTGTGAAGTTGTGTCTTCCATTTTATCTTGAGAAGTACTCGGATGAGGAACTGACGAGTTCGTACTCTGAAACAAAGCCAAAATCAAGACATACTAGCAGTTGAACTATGTTATTCGGGCAAAGAGATACACAGAACTCTTACGTGAACTTGAGATGCTGACGCTGCCAAAGTGTTCTTCATGCTCAAAGGGGTACCCTGAAAAAACATAAGTCATTATTATCACTAACGTTTGAACTAGATCAGTAAAGATTATAGTGACAAAACCAACATCTTAAGCCCTTTCAAATGGATTGTCCCCAAGTTTCTGTACAGGTATGTCTTACATCAACGGGCACAGCACTTTCCTTTTTTGCACAGGGCTGGAGAAAATAACTAACAAGGGAAGTTGCAAAAAGTTTACCTTGACAAGAGGACCAGCAATAACTAAATCTTCAAGCCCCTCCACCTTGTCTAATGGCAATGTGTTATAGAGCTCATCGACATCACTAAATTCATCGAAATCGTCCTACAGAGAGAAGAGTTAAAATTAATCCTACAGAATGATCAACTTACTGGAGCACAAAATGGGCCAGAAAATTTGATGTGAACACATACACTAGAAGAAAAAGAAAATCAGATGACATATGAAACAGACCTGATTTCGTTCCACATAGTCATCCAGAAAATCTTTCACATCATTCACCTGATCTGGACTTAATTCATCATTGTCCAGACGCCTCAAGATCAATTCCAACTTTATTATATGAGCCCTATGCCTTGTAATGGATGTCTCTAAATGTGTCTGAAAGAGGAAAACACCAATTTAACACATAATTCAACATTAGAATTAAAATAAAAAGGGCATCTCATACACCAAAAGATGCATACGTTTTACAACTTACCAATCTGGGTGGCCTTGTCTTTCCTTTTTTGACGGACAGCCCTTCCAACTCAGCTTCAAAACTATCAATCTGGGACTCGAGTTCACTCACCTATTTGACAGCAAGAAGTATAATTACTTTTAAGCAGCTAAAACGCTGGTTCACGATATGCGGAATACTGTAGTACAAAAACTAAATACCTAATTTCCTCACATGTTCACCATATTTAGCCTCAAATATACTTAGAGCAATGCACTCATCAGCACTCGCTTTACTATTATTAGGCCGTAAATCACAACATTTAAACTCTTGGAAGAATGGAATTGATAGCATGACAAATGGAAGCTTAGTTGCTCACCACATTGTTCAACCAATCTCTTGTTTCTGCCTTTGCTTTCTCTTTTGGGTCCTATTGGAGAAGAACTTAGACAAATCAGTAGCCTGACCATTAAACAAAGAGGTAACCAGCATTTGAATTCGCTGACACTCTT
>NW_010966372.1:26762-85707 GCF_000463585.1 Tarenaya hassleriana
ACTCTTTCCAGAAGATCTAGTACAACTATAAATGTTTAGAAAGGAACTCCAGGCATATGTAACGAGATAATTTGTTCATATCTTTGATTAAGCAGTGCAAAAAACTAATTGAGACGTAGTTGCTTGCCCATCACTTCCTCTCAGCAAGAGAAAAACACAGAAGGCACCGATACTGCTACCTTGAAATACTTTTTTTTTTTAAAATGTCCTACTTGTTTGAATTCATGCATTTTCTATGCATTATGATGCATGAGAAATTTGAAGCATTCTTAATCAGGTATCTCAGACATCACATTTTGTTTATCAGTTAAAACATCTGGGCAATCTCCTTCTCATTGAAAGAGAAGATGCAAAGTTAGAAGTATCAACTAACCAAAACTACCTCACGAAAAGCATCAGCATTTTAAAACTTGAATTTCCCAGAGTTCCATGGTGCACCATAGATGAATCAACGAAGAAGTGGAAGAAAGAGTTAGTTCTCACCGTTTTAGGTTGCTGGCCCAGTCCTTCCTTGGAGAAGGCTTTTGTCTTGGTCTCTTTCTCACAGATCTTAAACCTTTCCATTTCACGCTCAATGAGCTTGCGAGCATCAACCAGCGACTGCTCATATGATGCACTGACCTATGTCAGACAGAAAATTTGCTCGGTCCAGCCTCATATTATTGACTGAAGTTCTCTTAGGATGAAACAACTTATTTATAGAATATACGTATACACACACACACATATATATATTTATATATTAGACAGATTCAAGACCTAAATATAGTTACCCAGATGACACCAAAACTACTGTCGAATGAACATGGAGAAAGTTAAAGGGAAATTCAACTACTTCAGCCGAATCTATCTAACATGTGCCTGTCATCAAAGCTGCTGTCAAAGGACGGCAATACATTGCAATGTGACACCTTTTAACAGTCAACGAAAAGGAGGATATAAGACAGAGAACACTAACTTTCTTATCTTTGATTTCACTGGACTGGATCCATGTCTTGATCTGGTCTCTATACCGCTGCAGCTTCTTGATTTCCTTCTTCAAGTCCGCCTCAAACTTCTCCTTTTGGTTCAAATTGTCTGTGTCATAAACCTGAAACAGAAACATATCAAGAAACAGGTTTTTTCCTCTGTCCAAGCAACAAAAATGTGTTAATACCAAGGAAGAAGAAGAAGTGGCAATTTTTTCACAGGAAAGAAAGAAAGAACAAGGACACGAGACTCCATCCAGTACAAAACAACAAAGGAACAACGATAATATGATCTATTGGCCGAATTGCTTCAAGGGCTAAAACGTCTCGATTTTGAATACGGGTTTGAAAAAAAACAGAGAAAATTTTGAGCTCAATACCTTTGTCCAATAAAAAATGAAACATCGCTTTTTTAAGAGAAGAAATTGAAAATTTCTTTTATCGTAATGTCATCGATCACACTAGTTCAGTACCAAAGACGTGGAGGAAATTCCAACAGCGAAAATTTCCTGCATTGCCCATTAAAGAAAGGAAGAGAAAGGGAGGAAAAGGACACGACATACCTTGTTCCAGATGCTGTCAAAGACATCAACACCCTCCTGAACCTTCTTCAACACCCGATCGATCTCACCCTGTAACTTGCGGCTCGCACCCATACCAGCAGAATCTCAGAAGAACCCTCTTCGAGAATTTTATCATAAAAATGAGACAAAAGTCCTCGAGAAGTCGTTGCTTGTCTCCGGTCCTGTTTCGATCTTCAGGCAAAAGCCCTCTCAGACACAGAATTAGGGTTTTCAGAGGAGGGAGAAGGAGATGACGTAAATGTGTCGTTAGATTATGCGATGAACAAATCGAAGCCGAACCAGTTGCGACCGTGACAGTTCTCGTTCGATATCGACGGCCCAAATTAGCGTGACGGGCTTTTTATCATCCAACTTGTCCGTTTATAATTTATCCCCTAATGTTTTATACTTTTCTAAATTCACTACCCTAGTTTTGTTTACCATAAAACAAAAATATTATTTTTTTTAAGGGGGACAATAGCCTGAAAATATCATAAACTCTGAAAACGTTCCTTATAAAATCATAAATTTTTTAACTTTATAAATTTTGTCATATTTTCACATATTTTTTTAGTTTTACAATTTTTTAATTTCTAAAATAAAATCATGAACGTTTAGTAAAAAGTTTGAACTTTTTAGAAAATTCGTTTTTAGGCTATTTTCATTTTTTAAGCATAAAAGGAAATATATGTATCACCCTTCAATTCTTCCTTCATGAAATGAAGGTCAGTCCTCTGAAATTTGAAATCGAAGTTCAAAATGGATGTATGTGTAATTGTTTTCGCTGTTCGTGTTGCTGTTTGTTCCTGACTAGTCTCGGGGCTTATTTCGGTACCCTTTATGCAATTTCTTGTCTTTCTCTGTCGATCGCTGTGTGTACTGTGATCGGAATCCGAAATGGGTAATTATGTGTTGTATCCATCTACCCATTGCCATTATTTCCAGGGTTCATGGATTTTGATCGATTATTTGTCATGATCGGCTTGTTTCTCGTTGCTTGTCGATTAGATTTGAGTGGAAATCATGGATGTTGTACAACAGAATCTCTAACATCTGTTTAGTGTAGTTCTATTATTGTATTCCTTCACTGGAAATGGAACGTGAGGAAAAAAAAATCCAAGCTTTAAACTCTGAAACTACTGCCGGCTTGTTCAAGAAGCAATTTTTTTTAATGATTCTTGAGTATTTATTAGCCTTTCTCTGAAATATATCCATCTTGCATGTAGTCTAGGAAATTATCTGTTTTAGGGGATTACACAAATGAATGGCTTGTACATTATGCTCAAGATGTCTTTGTTTTTGTGGTTTAAAGATTGAATTGACGAATTCGAGTTAGATGAGTCACCAGGCTGATGTGGGATGGGATGTCAAAGGGGTGAACTCTGAGACGGTCGTGGATCTTTCAAACTCTATTGACTTCGGTGTTCCTTCTCAGTTCCAGCTGAAACCATTCAAGTCGAAGTGTTTTGGACGGGCTGTGTCATGGTTTTCATCATTTGTGTTGAGATCTAGCTCTGTTGTTGAGTTGCCCTTTTGGTTCTGGGTTTCAAACTTACATTTCTCATCCTTCTTGACTCTTTCCTCCGTATATTCGGTATCACCATTTCCTCTCTGCCCATGCAATCCTACTTCTAAAGAAGATATTCTTGCTTCTGCATTGTTAACCATTATGGAAAGATATGGTCTATTCTCTCTGCAGCCTTCTGGCCAAGTGAGCTCCATACGTTGGAAAAGCGGTTCTTCTGTAACATCTTCTTGAGCTGATATTGAACCACCAAGATATGGCTGTACTCCCAGTCTGTTCTTAAACATTTTGGGGCTTGTTTGGGTTCCTTTTTGGGAGATCAGGCTACCATTCAAGGAGCAATTGCGAGGGTAGGTCCTTTGCATTTGCTGAGCGTGTAGACTTTGGAAGTACTTTAGATGCTAGTTCAGAGAGTTGAACTTGGGCAGCTTGAAGCCCATCTGTACCTAAATTCTGATTTCCTAATGTCTCTTGGGCTTTCTCCAAAACCGCCTGCAGGTATTTTCCTTGAGCCTCTAATGTTATCCTTTTTTGGATACTGCAAATTATTCCGAAATGTTCAAATATTTATACAGGCTGGCCCATATGGAGAAATCACCAAGAGACATATTTCCCATAACTTTCATGATTGTTTTAGGAGTAGCCTCTGCTATAGCCACAGATAATAAAAGGACATTATATCTAACCACCAGCCATCAAAGATGCCTCTTTTTTTTTTCCCTTGATGCTAATAAGTAGGGGTGTCAAAATAGCCCGAGGCCCGATACCCGGCCCGAACCCGCTCGTAAAATTTGCGGGCTTGGGCTTTACAAATCAAGGCCCGTTCGTTTTTCGGGCCGGGCCGGCCCGGCCCGGAAAATTACGGGCCAAAAGCGGGTTCGGGCCGGGTCGGCCCGGCCCGGCCCGTAGGCCCGATTAAAAAAATAAATTATATGTATAAATATATATGTATATAGGTAAATATAGATATACATATATATATTTCACACATATTTGATCATATATATACATTTATTCAATCTTTTATATATATATATATATATATATATATTTTATAATGTATATACATATATAAAAAATATACAAATATTATATAATAATAGAAAGTTCTAAAAACTAAAAACTTGTTTAATACTAAATAATTCAGGATATAATATTTTCATAAATGATATAATCAAAATTATAATACTATTAGTTTCAAATACTTATTCCAAATGAAAAATATAATAAATTATCATTTTTAAAAATTTATTACCATATAAAATTAAAAAATTTTAAATTTAAATTTATATTAGATCAAAATATATAACTTTGTAATCTATTTTTTATAGGTGATACAAGGTAAGGCCTCTGCAACAGCCACAGATAATAAAAAGGACATTATATCTAACCACCAGCCATCAAAGATGCCTCTTTTTTTTGCCCTTGTTGTTAATAAGATAACTTACTATCTTCTCCACCGAGCCGATTGACAGCTTCAACAAATCTCTCGTGAAGATCTGGCGTCCATTTTAGTCTTGGCTTTGCATCAGTTGAGAGAATCAGTCCAGAATCTCCTGGGTTGTTCCCTCCTCTGAGGAATGAGTGCCGTTCAGATGGGATAGGCATTCTTGGCGAAGAGAATGTGTTCTTTTCTCGGTGCTGGTTGTGATAATACATGTCTGCCTTCAGAAGACACATGTAACGTTAATCGGTCAGTTTCATACACTTTCCCATCCTCAATCTTATCGTAGTGTGTAATATGATGTTGATGTTGACTCGAAATTATACTTTTGATGTATAATGAGATGGGGAATTGCACTCATATGATCTACAACTATATAGAATAAATGCATTGATAAAGACATAGATGTGATGATTTTCAACTGCCAAGTCATTTAGGTTACTCTGCGCAATTTAGAATGTATCCATTATAGAGTTGCATATCTAATAAGTGCTTGATAGATGCCATAAGGATCTAGGTAGAAATATGGTCTGTTGTTCCAGGGGGAAAGGTCAAAAACCAAATCTTTTATATCTCTAATGATATCTTTACATTTATTCGAAGCAACCCTTTTGCGACATCTCATGGTTCTGATTTCGGAAGCACTTCATTCTGTTTGGGAAGAACCTATCAAACCTGAAGGCAAAGTATTTCAGCATATCTCCTAAATAGTTGATTGCCATGTGGACGGGGATATGCTTCCACAGAAGCTTTATCTAGTGTGTTAGAAGTCTGAAACATCTTCTTCGATCTGATCAAACTAAACCATGCAAGTCATTAACTATCCTTCTGATTGATTTTTTTTTTTATATATATTACTGCTGTTTCTGATAAATTTTGGTGATCTTGTATAGCAAGGGGAAACTTATTTCGTGGTTACCATGTCGGTTTTTGCATTTGTCGCATTTTTAACAGGTTGTATGAGACTTATTAGAGAACAGCTGAACTGGGGCACAAAGGTAGAGCTCAAATCAGAAGTATTCAAGGGATAAATGAAACCGGGAGTGTAATATATCTGATAGAACTTCTTGATACTGTATTGGTCAGTGCTGTCAGAGCTTTTATCTGCGAACTCAGGCTGTCACTAAGGCTAAATATTTGCTTTAGTAATGGTGTCATGATAGTGTTTGACGTTCTTTTAATGCTTCAAGCATAGTCAGCTTACAATTCTATTTGTCATTTGTTAAACAGAGAGAGGTAGCCACAAAGCGATTCATGCAAGCAGCTCCATGGTTGGGTTAACCACAGGTGCAGATGGACAGATAGTTAATGCTCAAGATGGAGATAGTCCCGAGACTGTGTCGAACCCGAGTTGCCCTAACCCTACCGCTTTCTACACCATGTCCAAACAGTCCAAAACCCCATCTCATGTACAACCGTCTTGGAAAAAAAGTTACCTTCTTCTATTAGGGCTAATTCGATGCAGAATTTTTCAGACCTGAGCGTTGTGGGAACTACCGACCTAATCACTAGAGAGTCCCACGCCATGAAATCAGTCATTCTACAAAATCTAACAAATACAATTAAGATTTTCCTCAATCTATTGAGATTAGAGAAAGAAAAAACGAAAAAAATGTGTTTTACCTGATTTGAAATCGAGATTCTGAACTTGGTTCCTCGCCGATCTTGCGACGAATCGATGATGGATTTATCTCCCTCTCTTCTCTATTCAACTCAACACAGATCGAATCGCACCCAAGAGAAACATAACAAGACCAACAGAAGATCGAGTTCGGATCGTCTCAGAGGGGAGAGATTTCGAGCAAGATTACAAGAACAACCAGGGGTTTTTAGAGAGAGCCTAATCTGTTCTTGTAATCTTGCTCGAAATCTCTCCCCTCTGAGACGATCCGAACTCGATCTTTCTGTTGGTCTTGTTTTGTTTCTCTTGGGTGCGATTCGATCTGTGTTGAGTTGAATAGAGAAGAGAGGGAGATAAATCCATCATCGATTCGTCGCAAGATCGGCGAGGAACCAAGTTCAGAATCTCGATTTCAAATCAGGTAAAATGCATTTTCTTCGTTTTTCTTTCTCTAATCTCAATAGATTGAGGGAAATCTTAATTGTATTTGTTAGATTTTGTAGAATGACTGAGTTTATGGTGTGGGACTCTCTAGGGATTAGGTCGGTAGTTCCCACAACGCTTAGGTCTGAAAAATTCTGCATCGATTTAGCCCCAATAGAACTTCTGTTGACCTGCGAAGAAGGTAACTTTTTTTTCAAAACGTTAGTAGGTGAGATGGGGTTTTGGAATCCCTATGCCGGGAAATTCCAGAGAATTGCTACACCCCTTCTGTTCCCAAGCATTTTGGGTTTGGATATAGCAGTGGCGGTGAAAACAAGATAGTGGGATTTGACGGCCAGACAACAAATGGTATGATCTTTGTTTACAAGTGAAACTTTATCACCCTTCAATTCTTCCTTCATGAAATGGAGGACAGTCCTCTCAAATTTGAAATCGAAGTTCGAAATGGGTGTATGTGTAATTGTTTTCGCTGTTCGTGTTGTTTGTTCCTGACTGGTCTCGTGGCTTATTTTGGTACCCTTTATGCAATTTCTTTTCTTTCTCTGTCGCTCGCTGTGTGTACTGTGATCGGAATCCGAAATGGGTAATTATGTGTTGTATCCATCTACCCATTGCCATTATTTCCAGGGTTCATGGATTTTGATCGATTATTTGTCATGATCGGCTTGTTTCTCGTTGCTTGTCGATTAGATTTGAGTGGAAATCATGGATGTTGTACAACAGAATCTCTAACATCTGTTTAGTGTAGTTCTATTATTGTATTCCTTCACTGGAAATGGAACGTGAGGAAAAAAAATTCAAGCTTTAAACTCTGAAACTGCTACCGGCTTGTTCAAGAAGCAAATCTTTTTTTTTTTTATGATTCTTGAGTATTTATTAGCCTCTCTAAAATATGGATATCTTGCATGTAATCTAGGAAATTGTCTGTTTTAGGGGATTATACAAATGAATGGCTTGTACATTGTGCTCAAGATGTCTTTGTTTTTGTGGTTTAGAGATTGAATTGACGAATTCGAGTTAGATGAGTCACCAGGCTGATGTGGGATGTCAAAGGAGCTTCTAGGGGCGAACTCTGAAACGGGCACGGACCTTTCAAAGTTCAAACTCTATTGACTTCGGTGATCCTTCTCAGTTCCAGCTGAAACCATTCAAGCCGAAGTGTTTTGGACGGGCTTTGTCATGGTTTTCATCATTTGTGTTGAGATCTAGCTCTGTTGCTGAGTTGCCCTTTTGGTTCTGGGTTTCAAACTTACAGTCCTCATCCTTCTTGATTCTTTCTTCCGTATATCCGGTGTCACCATTTCCTCTCTGCCCATGCAATCCTACTTCTGAAGAAGATATTGTTGCTTCTGCATTGTTAACCATTATGGAAAGATATGGTCTATTCTCTCTGCAGCCTTCTGGCGAAGTGAACTCCATACGTTGGAACAACGGTTCTTCTGTAACGTCCTCGTGGGCTGATGTTGAACCACCAAGATATGGCCGTAATCCCAGTCTGTTCATAAACATTTTGGTGCTTGTTTGGGTTCCTTTTTGGGAGGTCATGCTACCGTTCAAGGAGCAATTGGGAGGGTAGGTCCTTTGCATTTGCTGAGCGTGTAGACTTTGGAAGTCCTTTGGTTCTAGAAAATTTTCATTCGGGTATTCGGCTGATACTTTAGATGCTAGTCCAGAGAGTTGAACTTGGGCAGCTTGAAGCCCATCTGTACCTAAATTCTGATTTCCTAATGTCTCTTGGGCTTTCTCCAAAACCGCCTGCAGGTATTTTCCTTGAGCCTCTATCCTGAGCTGCAAGTGTCACGCTCAGTTGAAAATATCTTCTGAAAATGTAACTAAATGCTTTCTCTTGCTAGATGGTAATTATATGCCATACTGATACTTTGCATCATGATGGTCCCTGCTCTTTATACTATGTGTTTTCTGAAATTTTTAAGCTTTTTTATTGGATTGAATCCATAGTATTGTGTATGATACCTCGGGTTGCTCTTGTAGCCTTCTGTGAACCTCTATTTGCATTTGCAAGGCTTCGTTTATAGGTAAGTTCCTGGGCACACAAACATAACATAAGTCATTTTTGACAATTATAAGTTGGAAGATATATGCAATTAGCCATATTCTTACTTGTTTGACTCTGGCCCAATGCTTAAACTATGAGCTTGAATTTCATTTGTATCAGGGCTCTTTTCATCTGCCATGGCCATTATACCTGTATCAAACAAGTTACTTTTTGTTTAGGATAATATTTTGAAAAAGAAAAGGGATATTTGGGTATGCAATGAAAATCTGGTCTTACCCATCTTGTTTGAAACACTATTGGGTTGTCCGTTGAGATTCTTGCTTAGCCTGTATTTCTGGTAGGCAAATCATGAAGTTAAATAACATTTCTGAATGCAAAGAAAGCTAGCACATGGTTTTGCAGGTCTTGGTTTGTTATCCTTTTCTGGATACTGCAAATTATTCAGAAATGTTCAAATATTTATAGAGAATGGCCCATATGGAGAAATCACTGAGAGACATATTTCATATGTTTGTGCAGAAAAGAGTTGATGGGATAGCTGAAGATGACTCTTGAGGTGATACAAGGTAAGGCCTCTGCAACAGCCACAGATAATAAAAAGGACATTATATCTAACCACCAGCCATCAAAGATGCCTCTTTTTTTTGCCCTTGTTGTTAATAAGATATCTTACTATCTTCTCCACCGAGCCGATTGACAGCTTCAACAAATCTCTCGTGAAGATTTGGTGTCCATTTTAGTCTTGGCTTTGCATCAGTTGAGAGGATCAGTCCAGAATCTCCTGGGCTGTTCCCTCCTCTGAGGAATGAGTGCCGTTCAGATGGGATGGGCATTCTTGGCGAAGAGAATGTGTTCTTTTCTCGGTGCTGGTTGTGATAATACATGTGTGCCTTCAGAAGACAAATGTAAGTTTAGCCTTACTTGGAACTACACTAATGTAAATGTTTTTTTTTGCCTGGTGCTGGTTGTGATCAATGCTTTACCTGACACAATCTTAGTCTGTAATCCTGTCTGCTTCCTTCAAGTAGTTCAGAGAAACTATGCTATGTTCTTGGGTGTACAACTCCACCAACTTGGGAAGAAGATTGTGCCTTCTTCTCTTATGGTACTTTTTTTTCCTTGGACCTGTATTATAACCAAAAGAATTTGCTTTATATAGGAAGTTGAACAGAAAAGGGCTAACTAGAGGAAGATAATTAAGGTATGTGCTTATCGTGTTTTGGTCTTATACTCGGAGCTTGATTCCTCTTGGCTACATCTTTTCAACACAATTCAAACTTTGCATTAGATACCAGAATTGATCCACAATGAATGCATCATACGCACATTCTTTTGCCCTTATTGCAGAGAGAAGTATCTCATTCCCCGATTTTTTAGAAATTTTTTTAACTTCGGTTGCGGAATCCACTTTTTTTTTCTATTCTCAATATTTTCAAAGCCCACAATACTGTCTTCTCTCACTTTCTCTCTGGGAATATTCTGAATGCTTTGCATTTGCTTGGACATTTTTCTTGATAGAGTTATTTCTGGCTCTGGTTTACATAACGAGACACGATTTTTTGTATAGTTTTAATCAGCAGTTGCTGATATTAAAGGGTTAGCAGGTTATGTTGTGGAGAATGTAATTTTCAAATCCTTTTGACTGAATCAACTGGAAGCCTTGCTATGAGATAGCAACAAAGTGAAAATTTTGTTGGCACATGCTTTGCCTTTGAGATAGTTTGAATGTGAAGAGAAAAAAAAAACAATGAAGAATATTTCATGCGGTCTCCTTCAACAAGCTTAGTATTTTTTCTCTACGCAGAATATAAAATAAGTGGAGTCGCCGTATCTTCACTTTGTTTGGCACAAAACATTAGGTCTCGCCTCACAGTGATATGTATGTTTTTCTTTCCCTGTCTAATGTACCAGTTTGCCATACATTCATGTATGGTGTGTATATATGTATATGTGCATATTCAATACATCTATTTTTAAGCATTTTTGCATGGCTTTTTTGGCCGCTTTCTTACACTATTCTCGCGTGCAGCTATTCTAGCGATGTCTAATGTTCTACGTTCACTTATAAGTTGTGCCTGCATGTAACGTTAATCGGTCAGTTTCATACTCTTTCCCATCCTCAATCTTATCGTAGTGTGTAATATGATGTTGATGTTGACTCGAAATTATACTTTTGATGTATAATGAGATGGGGAATTGCACTCATATGATCTACAATTTTTTCTGTTTAATGAGTTGGGGAATTGCATTCATATGATCTACAGCTATATAGAATAAATGCTTTGATAAAGATATAGATGTGATGATTGTCAACTGCCAAGTCACTTAGGTTACTCTATGCAATGGAGAATATATATCGATTATAGAGTTACATATCTAATAAGTGCTTGATAGATGCCATAAGGATCTTGGTAGAAATATGGTCAGTTGTTCCAGGGGAGAAGGTCAAAAACCAAATCTTATATTCCTTGAATGATATCTTTACATTTATTCGAAGCCACCCTTTTGCGATATCTCATGGTTCTGATTCCGGAAGCACTTTATTCTGTTTGGGAAGAACCTATCAAACCTGAAGGCAACGTATTACAGCATATTTCCTAAATAGTTGGTTACCATGTGGACGGGGATATGCTTCCATAGAAGCTTCATCTAGTGTGCTGTAAGTCCGAAACATCTTCTTCGATATGATCGAACTAAACCATGCAAGTCATTAACTATCCTTCTGATTGATTTTATATATATATATTACTGCTGTTTTCTGATAAATTTTGGTGATCTTGTATAGCAAAGGGAAACTTATTTCGTGGTTACCATGCCGGTTTTGGCATTTGTCGCCTTTTTAACTGATGTATCATTTTCTTCTTGGCGTCAAGATTTTTTAAATCTTATCGATAATTCTCTGTTTTAGTTACAGATGGTACTTTTAGGAATTAAAATTTTCAAATTTTATCCCCTGCAGATAACTGAAATTGTCTGACTGTATGATTGTCACACGACGGTTTTCGGATGTGGTTATGCTTTGTTTCTCGGTGATAGTGCAACAATGGTACATTCCACTTGTTTAAACGTTTATGTTCTGAGAAGATTATTGCCTTTTATAGTTGGTGTTCTCCATTTTGCGCTTCTGACTCTGCAGTTATTTGAATGCTGAAACTCTTTTATCTCCTTGTTCCTTTGCTGATGTCCATTGAAATGTCACTGTTGAAATAAAGACATGTAGTGAGAGGCCCCAAGTTTTTACTTGTACGTTTATTTCCCTTTTGCATATTCTGTTTGGTTACCGACTTTACTCTTGATGTGGAAAACCTCTTGATGCGGCAGAAGCATAGCTCGACATGTGTGCTACATTGCTGGATTGTGATTGGCTAATCGGACAATGGAATGATATTCCTTGCAGGGCAGAGTCAGGTAAAGGAAGCCAAAAGTGGGTTCCTGAGATTCTGCGGAATGAGAATAAGAGAATCCAGACCTAAAGCAAAGTCGGGTAAGTCGCACTCCCAAGTCTAGAATCTTAGTTATTCCTCCCAAAGCCAGAGAAAAAAAGAAAAGGAAAGAACAGAAAGAACTATTCGGATTTCTAGTTCCGGGGCTATATTTTCTTTCCACTTTCTTGTTTGATCATGCCACATAACATCATAGATCAGGATAACATCCATAGCAGAACATTGCCTTTGGTTAGCGATTATACGATGTTCATAGTGGCATATGCCTCTCATAATCACAATCAGTTTCTCATCAGTTTTACTTCCACTGGTATGTGTCCTATCTGGTTGACCCCTTTTCATCTTACAGAACACAAACATACGGAGACTTGGAAGCTCATGGATTCAGAATAGTTTTTTGGGATAGTTTTACAGCTGTGACGACATTGTAGATAATAACTGCAATCGTAGATTTCGTGTTTTGGAGGGATCGAAACAGACGGAAATGAACTGGCTTGGTACTCCCATTGCATATATATACTGCAAATGCATTCTATGGATTTAATCATTTGGTACGCCATTCTCTGCCTCAACTTGTTCAATGATGTTTTAATTTCTCACCAAAGGATGGTGAATGATGTCTTTTACTTTGGGACAAACAACTCAGCACCATTCTTTTAGAGTGAGAAATAAACGACTTGGGCTGGTGAAAGATTCGCCCTTTTACTGGAAAGTTTAGCACTTTACTTACCTTTCCATGGAAACTTCATATTTTGTAAAACAATTACAGAATGTCAACTTGTTTAGTTCATGTTCCAATGGGGCCGTTGAGCTTCTTTTTTTCCCTAGTTTTGTACAAATGATGCTTCTCAACAAAGCTTAAGCAATTGATGGATCAATAAAATAAACAAACTAAATAATCAGATTGGATCGGTGCATTGCCCACAACCGAATAAGCGTGAGAGCAAACAGAATTTGGTCCAAAACACGAATGATCTGTATGTCGGTGTTGTAGAAAAAGAAAAGGAAATAAAAAGATTTTCCAATTTTTTTTATTTTACAAAATTAACCTCCGATTAGTGAAATTGACAAATCATTATTCTCTAGAAACCAAAACAAAAGGAAATTACCATTTACAACTCTCCGAGGAACCCGCAGCCAATCAGAACACGAACAAAGAGCCCACAAACGAAACGTAAATCACTCCATATGTATATATACATATATACATTTAAGGGTTTGTACGTAAACCCATCACGTCTTTAGCTGCGTTTTCTAGGGTTTATTTTTTTGGTGGCTTTCACCATGGAGAAGTTGCTTGGGAAAGAGGTAACCGCCGACGCCGTCGTGATGATGCCAAAGACTAAAATCGTCTGCACACTCGGACCAGCCTCGAGATCGGTTCAGATGATCGAGAAGCTTCTCCGAGCCGGCATGAACGTCGCCCGGTTCAATTTCTCACACGGTTCTCACTCTTACCACCAGCAGACTCTCGACAACCTCAGAACCGCCATGGAAAACACTGGTATTATCTGCGCTGTCATGCTCGATACCAAGGTATACACACATTGCTTATTCCATTCTTCGAAAATCTGATTGAATTACTTAACCCCCCCCCCCCCAAAAAAAAAAAAAAAAAATCTGAAATCTCTCGTAAAACGACGTTTTCTCAATTTGGGTTTCCTGTTTTTTGGGAAAGTTCAAGTTTTTTTTTTGTCACTGAGAGATTTGGGTAACTTTTGTTTCTGGTAACATCACATCAGAAGCTAAGTTATGTTAAAAAAAAAATCTTTATAATGAAAAAAAAAACAGAATCTTTATGCTTAGAATGAGGAACTCACGATCTGGATTGATTGGTTTGATGCGCAGTCAAGTGGTCGGATGGCCGCCGATAGGGATTCACAGGATGAACAGTCTGATCAACCAATCCAAATCTCTAAGGCCGGAAGACGACGAATCAGAACGAGATCAAGAACACGAGAGAAACAGCAACGAGGAAGAAGACGATGATCACAGCCATGGAGATGAAGACCCGAGGAAGAAGACGGCGAATCGGAGGAATGTTTGCTACTGAAGTTTGCCTGAATCTGTTTACAGGGTCCTGAGATAAGAACCGGGTTACTGAAAGAAGGCAAACCGGTACAGCTAAACCAAGGAGAGGATATCACAATCTCGACAGATTACACCATAGAAGGCGATGCAGAGATGATCTCCATGAGCTACAAGAAACTCGCAGAAGATGTGAACCCCGGAGACGTGATTCTCTGCGCCGACGGGACAATCTCGTTCACTGTCTTGTCGTGTGACAAGAATCAGGGTCTTGTCCGGTGCCGGTGCGAGAATTCTGCCGTTCTGGGAGAGAGGAAGAATGCCAATCTTCCCGGAGTCGTGGTCGATCTCCCAACACTGACCGATAAAGATAAAGAAGATATTCTGCAATGGGGTGTTCCAAATAAGATCGATATGATCGCTCTCTCCTTTGTTCGTAAAGGGTCTGACCTCGTCGAGGTCAGGAAGTTACTTGGAGAGCACGCAAAGAGCATTATTCTCATGTCCAAGGTAATCTCAGAAACCACAAGTTTCAACGAAGTAGAGCATCGGTGAACTTCTCCGATTCTTCAAAACTAACATGGTGAAAAATCAAACCTTTTTTCATGGGAAATTCAGGTGGAGAACCAAGAAGGAGTGATGAACTTCGACCAGATTCTGGCGAACTCCGACGCTTTCATGGTGGCGAGGGGCGATCTCGGCATGGAGATTCCGATCGAGAAGATATTTCTGGCCCAGAAAATGATGATTCAGAAGGCCAACGCGCTCGGGAAACCGGTCGTCACCGCCACTCAGATGCTCGAATCCATGACCAAATCGCCCCGTCCGACCAGAGCCGAAGCCACCGACGTCGCCAACGCCGTCCTCGACGGAACCGACTGCGTCATGCTCTCCGGAGAGACCGCCGCTGGAGCCCACCCCGAGACTGCGGTTCGTACAATGGCCAGGATCTGTACAGAGGCCGAGAAATTCGTTGATTACGGCGATCTCTACAAGAAGACCCTAAAAATCGCCCCTTTCCCTTTGAGCCCAATCGAATCCCTAGCCGCATCCGCCGTCTCGACGGCGCAAAGCCTCCGCGCGTCGGCGATCGTGGTCCTGACCAAGGGCGGATCCACGGCGGAGCTCGTAGCTAAGTACCGACCAAGCATCCCGATTCTTTCAGTGATCGTACCGGAGATATCGAGGACGGAAGATTTCGAGTGGTCGTGCCGGGAAGACGCGGTTCACGTGGCGAGGCGTGGCCTGATTTTCCGGGGAATAATTCCGGTTATGGCGACGGGATCATCGGCGAGGGCTTCGAACAAGGACGCGACGGATGAGACGATCAGGTTCGCCGTCGATTTCGCGAAGAGGAAAGGAATCTGTAAGGCCGAAGATTCTGTCGTCGCGTTGCATAAGATCGATGGTTCCTCTGTTGTGAAGGTACTCAGCGTGGAGTGAAGAGCTTTTTTCTGGGGCGGATTTGGGGTTTTTTTGTTCTTTCGGGGTCAAAACGAAAGTTTAGGAGTTTTGCTTTTTTTACCTTAGAGTTTGCACGTCTTAATTGAGTTTTATAATCTTCTTTCATAAATTATTTTTTTCTATTTCGTTACTATTTTAGAATAAAAAATACAGATTACAGATTTCAATAGATTTATCTTCTTTTAAGATTTAAAATAGCGTCCATATATGCATATATATATATATATAAGATATTGCTATTTCTTGTAAAACGAAATATTAGTTGTAAAAAAATTGATATGGATCAGTCTTTATTTAATAGAATATAGGACGATTGAATGCTCCCATGGCGTTCAGCTATTAATTGATGACTGATGTATGTCAACCCCAAGGGGTTTAATTTTAATTTCATATGTAATGGGGTCATTTCATAAGTTTTTAATAGTTACGGGACTTTTGTTTACTTCTCTATCAACACAAGGGTAGTTTTGCAATTTCGACATTGAGATAATAAAAAAGGGGCAAAACCCTCTATAAAAAATGAAGCTTAACAGTAATCACAGACACAAATTACTTGATCTTATCTGAGCAGAGTAAAAGGGTTTTAGTGTTAGGGTTGTTGCCTTCTCCGATCCTTCGCCGTCACCTGATTCTCGGCGCGGCCCGACGAGCAACCTCTTCTCCTCTTCTCCGAGGGGATTTACTGGCGGCTCCGGTGGCCGTGGCACGGCGAAGACGGAAAGGTCACGACGACCCTGTGTCCCAATTTCTCTTTGGCTTCTGCAATGAAGACTGCCCGCTGTCGGAGCGGCTCGAGATGAATCAGCCCTGATGATGGCCTTGCGGGCTTTTCACACCTAAATTACGTTACTTTATTCTTGTTTTGTTTCTTTTTTCCCCCTAAAACTTGAATTGGGTCTTCATGTGAGATTTGAGGTATGGTTTCTTCTAGCGATTACACTAATTTGTTGTTTTCAGTTTTTTAAATTTTTTACAGGCATTTGTCATTGTCATCTTTCTTAGTTTTAATTTCTTTAAAGTCTATACCTTTTCCTCTCATATCGGACATTTGTCGAGATCTGTCCTATGTTTACTCGTTTTCTCCGTCTTTGGCGTTTTTGACGCCAGAAATCTTCTTTCTGTCCAACATTTTCTCAGGAAAACATTTCTCTTTGTTAAAGGAGAAACATTTTGCATTAGTGGTTTAGGCAAGTGTAGCTTATGCGCAGTGTTTCTATTTGGAAATAGCTTCTGCATAGTGAATCATCGCCCAATACAAACTAAGCAGAAACATAAACGTTTTCTGGATTTTCTTACATATATAGTACTCGATTCCTTGTTATACAATGTCGTACATTAACTGGCTGACTAGGTGGGTTACAAGTTACAAGAATGATCATCGCTTCTATTGCTTTGTCTTATCCAATGAAATGGAATATTAATATACATCTGAATACTGCATTGGTTCACGTCCGCTTCCGGAAAGTTATATTTAAACAGCACCCTAGCCATGCATGTCGCTGGCTTCTTCTCCTTACACGGCTTCTGTTATCGTTGTTGGAAGGATTACTTGGTGATTCTGATGCCAGGCCTATGCGGCTTCTTCTGAGTGATCTCAATGCCAGCTGTAATGTTTCCGGTACTATCAAGGGCTCTTCCATGGATCCGATGGCTTTCGAGCAAACTGGACAAGGAGGGTCTCTGGTTTGAGCCTTTTGGGTCACTTGATCCAAACACTCAACGTGGTAGGTGTGACAACAGGGCAGGATACCAGCGGCTGGCATGTCCCCACTTCTCATTATCCTATAAGAGGACCATGGAGATTTCTGGGACAGAAGTTTCTTGCAGATCCCGCATTTCTGAGTTGTCGTTGAACTGCCAGAATATCTCTGGTTTCTCCACTCTGTTGTATCCAGCATCTCTACATTTAGCTCCATTTCTTCTCTACTAGAACTAGTACTTGGTTCCGGTGATAATTCATTTGTTGATCTAGGAGGCTGGAAGAGAGATGGCGACAGACGATGGTTTCTTTTGGATGTGGTAAAACTGGGTTGAGGAGTCGTTGATGAATCTACCTTCGTACCTGCGAGTTCATGATTCTCACAATCTGACACTGGGTTGCAGAAGACTCGAGGATAAGAGTACCAGCTAGGGCTGAAGGGTTGCTTGCTTGTAGATTCCCAGTGGGTGGATGATGATTCGGAAGGAGACACTGAGGAATTAACACTGGAACAGATGGCTGTAGGTGCATGATCAACATCTTGTTGCTCCTCCTGGGACAATCAGGTCAAAGTGGTTAGATGGTTCTTCCAGCCAAGAAATGACAGTTCATCATCGCATGGAAGTCCAAAGAGACTAATTTACCTCCTTTGAAAGGGGAAACTGGGACGTCATGGTTCTTGATCCTGACAAACCAAATAGGCGAATGAACCCAAAAGCTGCAGCACTTCTAAGAAAAAACCTCATATTCTCTGATAATTACCTCTAGAAGCAGATGAATTCACCCAAGACACCTGCCTTGGTGACTGCTGAAAGTTTGCAGGCATACTTCCTGACACCAGATCGGACAAGGGACCTGTACCGGTACTTCTACTACCGCCCAAGAACAATGCAGAACTATGAGGTCCATTGACGGAATCCTGTCGGAAAAGGTTCCTAGAATCTCGAGATGGTGAGAAGCTGAGATTCATGCGCCAATGCAAGTCATCATTGTGGCGTAGGGAAGAAATATCCCTTCCGACACTGGCTGGTGATCTTGTTTTCAGTGGCCCTGCAGCCGCAACACAACAGAGCGCGCCCATTTTGAGCTACTTCCGCTTGTAGTCAGTGCCACAAAACAGCTAAAGAAGAAGCCCTGTGGATAGATCTTCAGACATTTTTAGAGCTCACATTCTGGGGTTCTGTACAAGAAAAGATCAATCAAAAGACAGACGGATTCATATTCTTTTTGTCAGGAAGTGAAAGGAAGGACATAACCCAGTAAGCAAGAAGTTGCTGAATAATGTCAAGATCTATAGCCCTTCTCTTTGGAGGCATCTGTTTGTCTCGGTTTGTACCAGATTTTTGTCCTTTTTTTTTTGTTGCTAATTTGGGTCCAAACTACAGATGGCTTCAAGTCTCTGTAGTGATCTTTTTTCTCAGGGTTTGACACAATAAACCAAGAAGCTAAGACCAAAGGAAGATTACGGATAAATACCAGATTAAGAATGAAAAGGCTTATGAAATCTGCCATTATCACATCCAAGAAGCTCAAGATGGGAGGTTGATTTTTTTCAAGTTAACCACGTTTTTAAACACAGTATTAGGACTGCCGAAACACAGATGAATCGATTTAAGTTGTAACAGCAGACGAACTCGTTCTATCAACTCATCAAGGTTGAAACTAGCAGGGGTTACTCAACTGAGCCGTTTCTGAAAAGCTACATTAGGATTAAAGACACTGATTCAATAACAAACTAACACTACGACCCCGAACTGATCTCGAATCCCAGATTCCAAGTCATAAGACTCTGATTTCAGTGAAAACTCGAATTAGACAGCAAAAAGCTCCGAAATTTGTCAGCAAACAAACTAACAACAACCAATGTTACCATCAATTACGCGAAGATTAAAACCCCAACCATTTCCCGGTAATAAATTACTAATGACAGGATCCAGTGACAATAATCCATCGTCGGTGGGAGTAAGTAGGAAATTCCGAGGAATGCAAAAGGGGAGGTTTCGAACTCGACGTACCTCGAAATTAGAAAGTGACTGACAATCTGGGTTGAGGAGGAAAACCCTAGAATACGAGGGATTCGCTGCCGTCAATGATGGACGGAGAGGGAATAATCTCCCACTGTTGAAACGGCGACAGTGAGGAAAAGCAGCATCTTTGAAATAAGAGAAAGCACTCTGTGATTGGCTAATGATTTCGTTTTACGTTGGCTAATCTAATCTTATCGGTTCTTTTTCTCTCATTATTTATTATTCCCTTTATTACTACCCTTGCTTTTCTAACTATTTACATAATCACCATAACTCACATACGCATATTATATATTTGTTAATGGGCCTAAACATGTACGTCACCCTCAAGGCCCAATGGGCTCATCTCGGACAACCGCAGCCGCACCGCCGCCACAGCTACGTAATAAAATAAAATCGGCGTTTCTCAACCGCAGCGTTTGCGTTAGGATTGCTGTCACGTTACACGACAGATGGGCCCACAAATTGTATTACGTTTAACTTTGTTCTTCTTCAAGGCCCAATGTAATCCAACTCTTCTAATAAAAAAGCCCAATCCAATGGTATTCAATGTTTATTCGGGTATTCAAATTAGCCGTTTGAATAAGTGGGAAAAAAATAACCTTATATGCATAATATAACCATGTAGGTTAAATTTATTCTTATGAAAACAAATATATATATATATATATATAACACAAAACAAGCCTAACCAATAAAAAAGAAAACCGACTGAACCGGTTCAAATTCATTGGTTCGTTTCGGTTGGATTCGGACGGCAGAGCGAGGTCATGCGGTGGAGGAATTCATTGGTCGGGACCATCCCCAATATTTTCATGTCCCTTTTCTTGCAATCATTTTATTTGTTGGATTCAAATTCTTCCTTATATTTTTAGGGAATATAGCTGTGTAAAATTTAACTAACCCTTGATTTTTTTTATATCAAACTACTATTTTGATTCACAGAAATTTTACCAAAACAAGACTATTTCGTTTATAAAGTTATATATAAATTTAATATTTAGATAAATCCCGATTTCAATAATCATATCATTAATAATATATACTTCAATTATAGCATATCTGAAATAACAAATAATTGTGAAGGAGTGATATTTGGTACATAATGTATATATACATATATATATTTGGTACATAATATATATATATATATATATGCGTATGTATATATATATATATATATATATATTGCAAGGAAAGAACATCAATGATCTCTTGAAACCGAAAAAAAAAAGTCGGTTAGCTTTGCTGCAAGTATTCATCCAAAAGCTTTACTTTTAATGGAAAGTATTTTAAATTTGCAGCAAAAACATATAAAACGCACATTTCATATATATCTTCATTAAAAAAATTATATGTGTCAATTGTAACCTCGAAAACGAAAATGAAAATGACAAATATTGAATAGGTTTATGCAATTTTTTGTATTTTTTTACAATTATTGTGCATCTTCGAGACATTGAAATTCGTTCCGTTTTTTAATTGCGTAATTTTTACAAGATTTACAAGTTTGTCGGTTTCATTTTAAAAAATATCGACAGTCATTTTAAAAATTATGTTTGTTTTAAATAAACGTACGACGGACCAGCGAGCGGCTCTGTCTTGTTCTAATGTCGAGGCAAAGGCATTGGGGTTTGAATCCGAATTAGCACACAATATATTATGTACATATATTATTATTATCTAATATATTATATTTTCGTGCTAAAATAACACATTATATTTTTCTAATTCATCTATTGAAAGTGATAAAAAAATGGAGAATAAGTGGAAAAGAAAGTAAAAATAATTAATACATGATTAATTGCTAAAAAGGTGAACATCAATAGATGACTAATGAGGATACATTATTGCTTTTATATTGTTGGTATAGTTTATCATATTATACTATTGTTTTTTTTATAGACCACGATATGTATTGAACAAAGTTCAATTATAAATTTACACCTTTAAATTTTATACATTCAAATTATTGATTTTTTCATCTGTTATATATATATATATATATATATATATATATATATATATGAACAAAATTAACGAAGCAAATTGCGGAGGCAATTGGGAACAAATTAACTAACTCGTTTTAAGGAATTACGATCATTACTGTCCGTAAAACCAAATTAAGGAACAATATTAAGCCATAACGTTTAGAATATAATAGATATGACATATTTGAATTAACTATCATGTATTTTTTTCTTACGTATAAAATTAACGTAAAACATACTTAAAATTCGAACAAAATTAAATAGGAAACGTAATGTGATTGATGTAATAACTGAGTTCCTTGAGACAGAAGACCGGTCATTCTTTTTTTACAATAAAACCTCGTGAATAACTGTCCTGGTTAGCTTAATTAGCATGTTTTTGGTTAACTAATTAATTAATTAATATAATATGTCCTGAGAAAACTAATGATTAGGCATATGAAAAGGCTCATGCTTTGCACAGATTCAGGGAACAATTCACATGGTTCATGAGCTGTTCTTCCTTCAGATTCCATCTGTGCATATTTCCATTTTTCTCCTTAACCAATTTATATATACATACATATATCTATATATATTGAATGGAGACTGATACAGCTAGGAATAACACATGCATACATGGGATGAATATTGTATGCACCTGAATATTCGACCATGTAAACTCCTGGATCGATATAATGTAGAATATCAATCAAAGAAAGTATACAAATACATATGTGTGTGTATATATGTACAGTGTCCACGAATACACAGCTTGTATATATGATTACAAATAACCCAACTTATAACCACAAGCCTTAATTTTGTTTTTCCTTTCTTCAACTAATTAAACAATCGCCTAAGGACTTCAATGCAGTGTAATAACTAGGGAATGCCCATAATGATCCTATGCATAGATACGTATGCGTGTATGTATATATGTGATTAAAAACACCCAATAGTACTCTTCGTTACGATTGCATAGTACTAATTAATCTCCCAAGTTAATTAGTAGTCCCATAAGATCCCCAAATCTCCAAGATCATCGTACGACTTGTTACCATTGATCATCATCACTGCCGTCTCCGACACGTCGTGCTTCGTCGCCGGACACGACGAGATCTCAGGGGTTGTCGCGGTTACGTTCACGTCGGAACTCAGACCGGTCTCTTGAGACACACTGACCAGAGAGTGCTCCAACTTGATCATGCCCTTGTTGCTGTTTGGTCCGCGGTATGCAGAACCCGACCCGGAACTAGAGCCCGGGTTTAGGGTTGATTGGTAGGGGAAGTAGGACGTGTAGTGGTTGTCGTGGGCCGGTGTGGGGTTGATGGGTTTGAATTCGCCGGAGAAACTCGGACCGGGTTGGCCCGGGAAACTCGGATCCATGAGAGGAGGAAGGGAAGAGAAGTCCAAGAGATGATCCAAGTTCTCGAGTGAATCCATTCTTGCGAGATCTTCCATGGGGTTCCTGATCATTAGAGGGTTTGCAGTGTTCTTGTGGAAGACTCTACACACGACCCATTCGTCCTATATATAATCATCACACGAAGGAACAAGAAAGAATAGAGATTGTTAGTTTTGGTTTTTTGGATTAATCTTGAATTGCACAGAGAGAAGAAAAGAGAAAACAGACAATAACCCTTTTGAAAGAAACCTCTCAACCAAACAGAAGTATACAAAATTCGAATGAAAGATGATGATGGTATGACAAATAACAAACTCGGATCCTTCTCCTTGTGGAATCTAAACATTGAAAAGGCACAAACTTTAACAAGTTCTCGATCTGGGTCTTAATTTTATATAATTATGTATATATATACAACAAAAGGAGCAGAAGAAGAATATATATATATATATATATATGTATATACACACTCACCCTTGCGGATTTGGGGAGATTGTGGTAAGAGTATTTGCCTTCAAGCCGGTATTCATGCATCACCCAATTGGTCTTCTCACCTCTTGGAGCTCTTCCTGTGTAGAACACAAGTGTTTTCTTCATCCCAACAAGACAACCTTTGCCTTTGTAGATCTCCTTGTCTTTCCCCGTCGCCTTCCAATACCCAGACTCCGTCGCACGGTTCGTCCTCGTTCCTGTCGGATATTTCCGGTCTCTCTGGCAGAAGAAGTAGAATTCTTTCTCCCCCATCTTTGCTCTTTCTGCATACATATACATATACACACAAAATTAAGATGAGTTAGAATTTGATGAAATTCAACAAAAAAAAACGGCCAAGATGCGTTAAATTGTGGTTTGACGTCTTACTCGGCAAATCCCACGGCTCGCACTTGTTGAGATCGGCTTCTCCGATAGCCACCGCCGTGAAACCGCTGTTGAAGACCTTCTCTTTCAAGTAACAGGTTATGATCTCTTCGTCCGTTGGGTGAAACCTAAACCCAGGAGGCAAATCCACGAGCTCTTCACCTCCATGGTTCAAGACCAGGCCTTCTTCCACCACCGCCATGCCAAAATTAAGGAACCAGTCTACGCGTACGTACGTGTGTTTGTGTTAATCTCTGACAAACAATATTCGAAAACCCAGAAACAAAGTGAATTAACCCTTTACGGATTTCAAGAAAACAAGAAAAACCCAGAAATTTTCCTGAGGGAAAGACGATGGAGCAAGCCGGTGCGTGTCGTGTATACACACAGAGACAGAGACCAAGAATATATATATATATGGAGAGAGATGGAGATGGAGAGATTTGAAGAGGAAACTGAGCAGTTAAAGCAAGAGAAATAAAAGCATGAAAAGGGGTGGAAAAAGAGGCTTAAATAGAGGAGGAAGAGAGAGCCATGGATTAATGAAACAAAAACAATGCCTTTTTTTTTTTTTAATCTTTTTGTGTTGAAAAGATACGTAGGATCCAAGCAACTTCCTGAATTGTTGAACAAGACTCGCCTTACACAACACCTCAATTAATCACTGTTTTATATATTTTGTTATGTATTTTTTTTAAATTTTTATATCCAATTTGTCAAATATTTTTTTCTATATTTTTTTTATGTGTTTATTGACATACCACATCTACTTTTTTGTAAAACTAAATAGAAAAAAAAAAGTCGTAGTAACAACAACAAAAAAAAAAATTAAGAGGGTTTGAAAGAGAGGGTTCTCTTCGTGTTAGGTGGACCCAGTCTGGACAAAAGCCAAGCTCTTTAATAAATTAATATTCCACAGAAAGAAAAACCCTAAAAAAACCCCTTTTTCTAGTTAAAGAGTTGCTTATTAATTCCCATAAATAATATGCATCTTTTAAATTGTTTGTTCCTGTGAGTATATAATCGTCAACATCTTTTTCCTTATAAATTTACGAATGATATATGATAAATTAAAAAAATATATGTCGGTCTTTTATTTATATATTTGTAATATTGGTATTAATTTGACTCAGCCAATAATTAAAGATCATATAAAGCACAGGCATGAATGCAATATTCGAATCTTACGGTACAAAAGCGATGCATTGCAATTTTTAAAAATGTAATGGGTTGTATAAATTTTCTCATTATTACAACAAAAATATTATTCTTAATCTAAAAATCTCAACCTCCAATATTGTATATGAATCTTTGTGCAATTTGTTTAATAATGCGACCAAGTATGCTTAGAATTCTACGGTATTTTTGTGTAGTTGTAATTGTAGAAGGAGAATCGTTGTATATATATATATACACACATATATAATGAGGATATATATATATATATATAATGAGGACTTGTGTTAAGGTCAATCCGAGAGTTATGTTTGAATATTGTATTGATGATAATTAGTAAAATGGGTATAATAATTGTTTATACGGTCCATATACAATTGAAAAAGATAAGCTAATGACAAAGCAAATACTTGGCAAAAACAAAATCCCTGCAGGAGCGTAACAGAGATTAAAACATGGCCTTGTCATCTCAACTTGCTGACAATCAATTTTGCTTCTAAATTCAATTTATTTATTTATTTTCCAAATTGGTAAATTTAAAATCTTCATTTTCGATTGTTGACTATCTATCAATCTCTAGGATAGTGGCTTATATTTATTGCAAACTGATAACGAGTGAAATTACGTATTTTGTGTTTTTTTTTTCCTGACTTTTGGTAAGGCAAAAAGATAATTTTCCCACCTAATATTATAACTAAATGATAAATATTATAATTATTTTAAAACAAATCATTCATTAAATTATTTTTTCCCCAGCATACCCTTCGTTCCACTTGAATTTGTTTTTCTTTTTTTATAATCGCAATTTGATACTTTTCTTGAAAAAGTTTCGACGAAATGGCACCTAATCTCCAACTAAACTAACTGTCTAATTGTCTGTGTGTGTGTCTTCCA
Organism: Tarenaya hassleriana; assembly: GCF_000463585.1. Classification (NCBI taxonomy): domain Eukaryota; kingdom Viridiplantae; phylum Streptophyta; class Magnoliopsida; order Brassicales; family Cleomaceae; genus Tarenaya; species Tarenaya hassleriana. Next base: position 52,312 of record NW_010966372.1, read on the forward strand.
AATGTTATATATATATTCAAATAACGGCCACTCACTAATTAAATGACAAACAAATGTTATTGCATAATGTTTTAAATTCAATTATAATGTTTTTGCAGATTGTAATTCATACCAAACTAGACACAAAAGAATCATTCCAAACAACATAGACAACTATTTTTTGGTTCGTTGTTCCCAAAATTTATTGGATTGTTGTTCATTTGTCATCTTCTGCAAAAAAAAAAAACAATTATAAAACTTGGTCAGATATATTTAATTACAAAAAAAAAAAAAAAATTTGCTTAATCTCCAAAATACGGACCATTGATTAGATTTGGGATTAAATTTCAAAGTCGTTTTAGTCAATATTCGCAACGTATCACCGACTTGATTCAGCCACTAAAATATTAACTGGCAATGTGTTTTTATTTACTAGAATATGATCATATTTATTTCATATTATATGTTTTTTGTGTTGAATATTTGTAGATAACTTATCAATTTTCATATTAATGAAGTAAATTGAACCCATATAATAATAAAAATTATTGATCTTGAATTACATTCGAAATGTTTGATTTTGTATCTTAGACCGAAATAATAATAAAAATTACCACTCAGCTAATATAAATGTTAATTGCAAAATGGGATAAGCATGACTAATCAGATTAGAAAATTTATTCGACGGAAATAAAATTGTGTAAAGGCGGAAACTGGACCGCAAGATATGGAATGAAATCATAAATAAATAAATAGGTGCTATTTTTAATTCGAATTAAAATTTTCCGAAAATTCTCTTTTATTATTTAAATTATTTTTTTGCCGCGTGGACCCCACATTTAGAAAGGAAATTATAAAATGTTCGCGGGTGTAGCTTAAGACAGTTGACTTTTGCCTCTTAAGACGAGACTGCAAAGCGAAGGAGCCGCATCATTGGATGACGATTGATGACGGCATTTATCACCGCATTGCTTGGGCCACGTGGAATAATCATTGTATAAATTTTATGATTATTTTGATTATAATATTTCCTTGTCAAAATTAAGCAGATTTTCCTATTGTTTGATATAATTATATAATTTTTTATTATATTTTGTTACGCGTAACACGAAGTGACAATTTGAATTCTATACGAATATTAATTCAGAAATTACAAAGACGCTAAAAAATAATTAAATGTTAGGTCTCCTCTCTATGCTTATGAGCCATCGCTACCATGTGAGGATATACAAGTATAGTTGCAATATATGTATATAATGCATAAGCGGGCATATGTGTGTATATATATATATATATGTGTGAATGTGTGTAATTGGTATCATATGGATATATGTGTTTCATGTAGCAAAATGCTACGATAATCGTGATGTCATTCAACCTTGCTCCAAGTCATGGCTACCGCCACCACTTAATCTCATATATGTGTATGTTGCGTGTGTGTGTATATATTAATATATATATATATACATATTCGTGTGTGTGTGTGAGAGAGAGCATTTATATATATATATATATATATATTGGACGATATGGAAATAATTTAATATTATTCACAATAGGAAGTATTCCTATTATGTAGATAGTGTTGTTAGTCATATCTCTACCCAATGTAATATATATATACGTACTCTATTCTAAACCTAATATATCAGAGAATATTAATTCTGTTACATGGTATCAGAGAAAAGTGTCTTACGACTCTGAAACCCTAGCCGCCACCGATCTCTTCTCTTCAACGACGACGTGCATTATCTTGCTGTCCACCCTATTTTCCGGTCACCATGTCCGCTGATAACTCTACCTCAGATACTGCCGCCACGTTCAATCCGCTGGATCCGGCCAAATCTCTCCTCACCGTCAACATGTCGAATGTGACCAAGCTCATCTCCTCGAATTACTTCACTTGGAGTATCCAAGTCCAATCTCTACTTGAAGGACACAAACTGGAAGGTTTCATCCTCGATGATGCTGTTATTCCGCCGGCGAAAATCGACAATGTCGGAACCCTTGTCGACAATCCCGCCTTTGCCGCTTTCAAGCAACAAGACCGTCTGTTGTTTAGTGCTCTCCTCGGCACTATCTCTCTCAACTTACAGCCTGTTATCGCTCGTGCCTCGTCTGTTCGTGATGCATGGAAAACACTTGCCAATATCTACGGCAAAGCGTCGCGTGGTCACCTCTTACAGCTGCGGGATCAGATCAAGCGTTGCGTGAAGGGCACGCAATCAATTGACGAGTACATGCGGTTCCTCACCACCAAGGCCGACGAGTTAGCCATTCTTGGCAAACCCTTTGATCATGAAGATCTTCTTGATGCTATCTTAAACGGCTTACCGGAAGAGTACAAGCCTATTGTCGATATGGTGCTGGCCAAAGACGTTGCGATTTCTACCGAGGAGCTTCATGAGAAACTCCTCACTCATGAGGCTAAACTTGCTGTTGCCTCCACTCTCTCCTCGGCGCCGATACCCATCACAGCCAACTTCACTGGACCTCGGTCACGTCCTCCTTTCCGAGGACATGGTTCTTCTCGTGGTGGTTCTTCGGGACGTTCCAAGGGGTATCAAGGGCGTTGTCAGGCATGTGGTATTTTTGGCCACAGTGCACAGCGATGTGTCCAATTCCGTCTGGTCTCTGCTTCTGATGTTCCTGTCGGTCATGCTTCTCCGAATCCTCGGTGGTCTCCATCGCCGAGGCCTTGGCAACCAAGGGCTCATCACACCGTGATCCCTTCTTATGATGCTTCTCAGTGGCTTCTTGATAGTGGTGCTTCGCATCACATTACTTCAGACCTTGATAACCTCGCCTTGCATAACCCGTATCAAGGTGGGGACGATGTTGTTCTCGGCGACGGTTCGGGACTTCCGATCACCCATACTGGTTCTTTCTCTCTTACTCTTCCCACTCGTTCATTGGCACTTAATGATGTACTCTGTGTTCCGACTATGAGGAAGAAGCTTGTTTCGGTCTCTAAGTTGTGCAAGACTAATGGGGTGTCGGTTGAATTTTTCCCGCATTGTTTTCAGGTGAAGGATCTAAACACGGGGGCGTCGATTCTCAGCGGAAAAGCTAAGGATGGTGTCTATGAATGGCCGGATCCCCCTCTCTCTTCGAGTTCTCCCATTGCTTTATCGAGTCATAAGTCCACTTTGTCCGAGTGGCATTTGCGTTTAGGTCATCCTGCATTTCCGATTCTTCAAAAAGTCTTGTCTACGTTTAATTTGCCATTGTCTCGGGATTCCCCACATTTATTTTGTGATTCTTGTTCTCGTAATAAAAGTCATAAACTCCCTTTTTCATGTTCTACGATTTCTTCTTCTCGGCCACTTGAATTGTTGTTTTCGGATGTTTGGACATCCCCGGTTATTTCCATGGATGGATTCAAGTACTATGTTTTATTTGTAGACCACTTCACTCGCTACTCTTGGCTTTATCCTCTTAAACAAAAATCTCAAGTCCGTGACACGTTTATCCAATTTAAAAGCCTTGTTGAGAACAAGTTTTCGACCAAAATCACATGTCTTTACACGGATAATGGTGGTGAATTCATCGCCTTACGTTCGTTTCTTTCTTCTCACGGCATTTCTCATTATACTACTCCACCTCATACACCCGAGCATAATGGCATTTCTGAACGTAAACACAGACACATTGTAGAAACGGGTCTATCTCTCTTACATCATGCGTCTCTTCCCACTTCGTATTGGTCCTTTGCTTTTTTGACCGCCGTTTATCTTATTAATCGGCTCCCCTCTCCGAAGTTGACCATGGCGTCACCGTATTCGTCTCTCTTTGGTATTGATCCTCATTACAGTAAGCTTCACTCCTTTGGTTGTCTTTGTTATCCTTGGCTTCGTCCTTACTCAACTCACAAACTTGATCCCAGATCCGCTTCTTGTGTCTTTCTCGGTTACTCTTCGTCTCAAAGTGCCTTCTTATGTTTTGATTTTCTCCGCTCTCGCCTTTTTGTCTCTCGTCACGTGGTCTTTCATGAGTCCATTTTTCCGTTTAGTGATCTCTCTCGGTTTTCTTCCTCATTGTCATCGGTCTCCTCTGAATCCTCTTCTCCTTCGTCTCTCGGTCCTCAGGTCATTCCAGCTCAGACCTACATTCCGCCGGTCATTCCGCCATCCTCGACAATGCCCCTGAGTGTACATTCTTCACCGGACTCCGCTGGTTCTTCCTTGTCTGGCTCGGATTCGGATTTAGCTGTTGATTGCGGAGCTAATCATCGGGTGGCAGTTGCTTCTCCACCAAGGAATACTCATCCAATGCAAACTCGTCGGAAGAACAATATATCTAAGCCTATTGATAAGTTGACTCTTACAGCCTCTTTTTTGGATGCTCACAGGGAACCAACGTCGATTTCTCAAGCGATGAAAGATCCTCATTGGCGTATGGCGATGAGTGATGAATTTAACGCTCTTGTTCGGAATGATACTTGGGAGTTAGTACCGTCTACCTCGGCAACGAACATTGTTGGTTGTCGTTGGGTTTTTCGGGTTAAAACCAACCCAGATGGTTCTCTTGATCGGTACAAGGCATGCCTCGTAGCCAAAGGTTTTCATCAGCGTCCCGGCATTGACTTCCATGAGACCTTCAGCCCGGTTGTCAAACCCACTACCATTCGACTTGTTCTTAGCCTTGCGGTTACTCATAGCTGGAGCATTCGTCAATTGGATGTAAACAATGCTTTCCTACAAGGAACTCTCTCGGATGAAGTGTATATGCATCAACCGCCGGGTTTTATTGACAAGGATCGACCGGACTTTGTTTGTAAGCTTCAGAAAGCCATCTACGGTCTTAAACAGGCTCCTCGGGCTTGGTATTCGGAGCTACGGAATTTTCTACTTGTTCGAGGCTTTGTCAACTCAATGGCTGATGCTTCCTTATTCATCCTCCGTGGCACCGATTTTAATCTCTTTGTGCTTGTTTATGTGGATGATCTTATAGTGACGGGGAACTCTCCACCACAGATCCGAGACTTCATTGCTGCTATTTCGGCTCGGTTTTCTCTCAAGGATCTTGGCGACCTTTCTTTCTTTCTTGGGGTTGAGGCTACTAGATCGAGCAAGGGTCTCTTCCTTAGTCAAAGGAAGTAGATCTTCTTCATCGCACTAAGATGCTTGATGCCAAGGCCGTTTCGACACCCATGGCTTCGACATCTCGCCTCACTCTCCATCTCGGCGATGCCCTTTCAGACCCGTCAGAGTATCGAACTGTGGTTGGCAGTCTCCAATACTTGTCACTCACGCGTCCGGACATTAGTTTTGCCGTAAACAAGCTCTCCCAGTTCATGCATGCTCCCACTGACGTACACTGGACTGCAGCCAAGCGTGTTCTTCGATACCTCGCAGGCTCTCGGACCACGGGTATTTTCCTCTCGGCGAATAATTCTCCCTCGCTTCATGCCTTTAGTGATGCAGATTGGGCAGGTGATCCTGAGGATTTTAAATCCACCGGAGCATTCGTGGTATACTTTGGTGGTCATCCGATTTCGTGGTCTTCGAAGAAGCTTCCTGGACATTCTCGCTCCTCTACCGAGGCCGAGTATCGGTCAGTTGCCAATTCGGCAGCTGAGTTACGATGGATCGTGTCTTTACTCACTGAACTCGGTGTTTCGCTCAAGTCTGTTCCGACTATCTATTGTGACAATATTGGAGCCACCTACCTTAGTGCCAATCCTGTGTTTCATTCTCGTATGAAACATTTGGCATTGGACTATCTCTTCGTTCGTGGTCAAGTTGAAACCGGTACACTTCGTGTTCTTCATGTCAGCTCCAAGGATCAGCTCGCCGACGTTCTCACTAAGCCGCTTCCTCGCACCGCGTTTCATGACCTCTGTGTCAAGATTGGAGTCACCTCCGGAGCTCCAACTTGAGGGGGCGTATTGGACGATATGGAAATAATTTAATATTATTCACAATAGGAAGTATTCCTATTATGTAGATAGTGTTGTTAGTCATATCTCTACCCAATGTAATATATATATACGTACTCTATTCTAAACCTAATATATCAGAGAATATTAATTCTGTTACAATATATATATATATATTTTTTTTTATGAGAGAGCATTTATATATTTATGTATGAATTGGAATTCTTATAAGTTAAACTCGCTAATTTAAAAATAGTGTAGACTTGAGAATCAAGTGGACCACACCTTTTATAAACCATTGTCAAATAAAATATAAACCCGAAATTATTTGTTTCATATTCTGAGACAGATCGTTGTAGTTGCGACAAGTTAGGGTGTAATTGTTATTGTTGGTAGGAATGCAAATTATTGCTCTAACCCAATAAATATATATAATGCCATAGAATATTGATTCCGAGGTGAAATATACTGAAATCTTGAAAATATACAAGTGTACATAATTTATTTATCATGTAATCCGTTGAGAAACAAAGGAATAATATGTATCTAAAAAATTAATAAATGATAAATTAAATATTTTAAAAAATCAAACATACCGTTAAATCGATTGATCGTACAAATAAAGCGATTAGATCTATCATTTTTTTTCTTATAATCCGAAAGTTCATATGAACTTCGATTCAACTACAAATTATACCTACTATCCTATATATATACAAGTATACATGTATATTTTTAGACGATTGCGTAGTCTTATGTCGCCTCGAGAAAAAGGATAATCTTTTTTAATCTAATTGTTTGTCATCTATGATTGCCTTATTAATTAAGATTTGAGTTTGATAATTAAAAATTCAATTTGCCTAACTCTTTCTTTATATGTGTTTCGTTGGTACTTTTTAATAGACTAGACCTTTCTGTCATGTACAGCAGTCCCTCTCTCCCTATACATGCCATGTATGTATATACATATGTGTGTGTGTATATATCAGATAATATATAATACATGATTATTACAAACTTTCAAAGCATACCACGGTACATAAAAAGTTTCGATTAAATATGAACGAACGTTGATGCACACGCGTCGTATTGAGAAATGAAAACGTGTATATACGTGCAGATAATTGCATAAGATTATGGATAGAGAGTATCAAATCTAATCAGGGGGAATCCCCCAATTCTGTTGGTTTGAGAGTCCCTTTCCTGTAAACGAGGTCGTGGGTTCAACATCCAGAGTATGGAGATTCCCCTTCTGTCACCTACGGGTGTTTCACATCCCACGTGTGTGTTGCAGAATCATACGCGTGGGTCAGGATTAGTCTGAACCTTTGGACGTGGGATCACCTGATTATCAAAAAAAAAAAAGGCCTACGTCTCTCGTAATCATTTTCCTTCTACATTTTTTTACAGACACACACACACACATATATATATATATACATGTATATATATATATATATAATCACTAGAGGGTAATAGTTAGAATATTCAAATGAGAGTTAATTCTGAATAATTTGCATGGTTGTAAGCAAAGTGTCACGTCACATGTTGTTTAGCTCGTCCAACGAGAGATCTATGTATTTATTTCTGCATGATTGGTATAATCATTTTCCTTTTTTTTCCCCTTTAGTGCATTAATTTTTTTACGTCTTTTTTATATTTTTTATTCAACTAGATTTTCTTTCGTTATTTTCTTTTTATTTGTTTTCTTCGTTATAAATCAAACGAATATAACGGGAACAGGCATTCAATGAAAGTTGGGTAATCATGCGAAATGTCCATGTTTCATGTTTTGGATTGTCTCTATACGGAATAAAAAATAAATAAAAATTTATTGAAGAAAGTAAGGAAAATAAGATTCCCTCCGAAAATTGTGTGTTCATGTGTATATATGTCCTGTTTTTTGTGAACAAATATCGTGTTGCTTTATTCTACACGTTAAATTCAAACGATTCTCCAATAATTCGTGGAAAATAGAATCTAGCTTCACCAAGAAGCCCGGGTTTTTTTTTTTATTAAAAAAAGTCCCTTTTTCCTCGTGTTCATATCATATTTCTTAAAATGGAGATCGTATCTTTGAAAATTTTCTCTCAAATAATTGTTTTTTAAAAAACAAATATATCGACCGAATTTAGTTATCCGAATGATATATGTATAGAAACACTATCACTTGACTTCACTGATGATTAAACGAGATCCAAAACATATGGACCGGTTTAAGGCCATATAATGTCCAATATGGGCTGCTCACTATTGGGTCTTTAAGGCCAGTTTTTCCATTTCTTCCTAATTGTATATATATATATATATATATATACTTTCTATTGTTTGTTTCATTTTAGAAAAAAAAAGTTATTATAAAAAGGGACCCAATAAAATGAGATGGTAAATTTACTGTGGGTTTTTGTAACTATTCACCAATTTGTTGTGTGCAAGTAATCGTGGATGTGATCTGTTTAGGTCTAAAAGACCCCCAATAATATATTCGTTATTTAATCTACACGTGGATTACGAAACACCACAATCATATATGGGACATATCATCCCCTTTTTAATAATAATAATAATAATGATGATGATGATGATGATGATGATGTCATGTCCTTTATACAATAATCATTTGTGATATCGCCTTGATTATTACCAAGCTATGGATACGTGCCTTGCCGGAACAACGTGGGAAAACGAGTTGTTCCTTACCCCAAAATGTATGACGATATATATATATATATATATATATGTATATGTATATGTATATGTATATGCGCACAAACTCATGGGCAGACAACATTTCAAGAATTTCGAGATGGAGTTATTTCATCTTTATTGTTGGGTGCACAAACTATGATGGAGAAATCCGATATTTCAGTGGAGACCCATTAATACAAATACAAGAATATATATATATATATATATATATATATATATATTGTTAACTAAAATCTAATATATAGTTTTTTTTAAAGACACGAATTATAAACGAAGCATATGAACTTAACTTCCCACTTGATTGATGAACTCGGAACCGAACTGCAAAAAAAAAAAAAAAAAGACAACAAAACTAGTTTTAAAAATGTTACAAGATCCATGATCAAGTTTCCGTACATCTTTCGTCGTACGCTTAATTTGTTCCCTAATTCTCGTTTTCTCGTCCACTTTCCATATTCGGCTCTCAGCCTTGCGAGAGGGATGGAAAACAGAGCCGAGCGGATCAACCTTGGAACTGAAGGTGACGACTACTCAACAACAATTGCTGCTTCGTAAAACCATTGTCGAAGTGTTCCGTATTGTTATTGTAACTGCAGGTTTTCTTCGAAGGGTTCATCGTGTCTTCAATCAAACCCGATCTCTGTCGTTTGTTGTCGACCCCGAACTTCTCGAGAGGAGGAGAGGTCATTTGAGGTAACTTCTGACCCAAGCAACCGTTCCCCTGATCCAAATCCGAGGAGCCAAACACCAATGGGAACTGGAACTCGAACTCTGCCTGATTTTCCGAATTCTCCGCTAGAAAACTGGCGAGGAACGACAAATCTCCGGTCTCCAGCAAGTTGGAGAAGGAACAAGATCTCTGCGGCTTAAGGGTATTGTCATTAACGGCCACAGATGATAAGGTCGTTAACTGAGGCAATCTTGGAAAGAGGGTCTCTTCTTCATCGTCTTCTCGCTCTTGATCGCTCGTGGCCGCGTTCACCGCCGGAGATGACGACGAAGCTTGAGATTTCTTGTAAATCCGGCAAAGGACCCAATCATCAAGCTGAATTATAAGGCAGAGAAAGGAAACGAGTTAAAAGAAGAAACGAAGCAAAACCCATGAGTTAAAAAACCGCTCACCCTCATAGAAGATGGTTGAGGAGGTTTCAGGGCTTGATCACCGCCATTGCTGACGCGGTTCCGCTGCTTGGAAGAGAGGGTTTGGGAGAGACGGTACTCGTGCATGATCCAATTGGTTTTAACACCCTTTGGAGGACGTCCTTTGTAGAACACGAGAGCTTTCTTCACTCCGATATTCTCGTCTCCTCCGATCATTCTGTCCGTTCCGGTCGCTTTCCAGTACCCGGACGCCGCCGCCCTATTTGGACGTCCTCCGTTCGGATACTTCCTGTCCCTCGGACTGAAGAAATACCATTCTTTTTCCCCGAACGGTGCTTTAGCTGAGATTTTTTATATATAAACATTCGTTTGATGTGATTATGATTATAAAATGTGTATTTTTGATGAAGATGTGAAGCGTTTTTTTGGTTATTACCGGGTAAATCCCAAGGATCGAACTTGTAGATGTCGACATCGGCGATGATGGAGACGGGAACAGGGGAAGACGATACCTTCTTCCTTAGGTAATGGAGAATGAGTTCTTCGTCCGTTGGATGAAATCGAAATCCCGGTGGTAAATTCGATCTTGGGTCTCTGCTCATCTTCTTCTTTTCACGGATATGGAATAAAAATATTTTTATCTTGGGGGGTTCGAAGGAACGATTGACAAGGAGAGTTGGAGTTTTGCTACTTAGAGACAAGGAAGTGAGCAAAGGATTGAAATTCTTGGGAGAATGCTCGGACCCCAATTTATGCCTAGCAGGTTTTTGTCGTTTAGTGTGAAAAACAAATATAAATTGAGATTTAAAAACAAAAAATTCTTATTTCCATATAATATAACAATATTTTTTTTTTGAAACTAACAAACATATGCCGTCAGCAGACTTAGGCATGTCGTATGAGCAGTGGATGGACAAATCTTTAAATAATTCATATATCAACGAGAAATTTCAATCTTTTGTTTTTTTGGTTGTATTTAAATTGTTTTTTACTTTAATTTTAAAATTTTATAAAATTGAATACAAAAATTTTTATTGAATTTTCATGTATGATATATTGATTTTAAAAATATTTGTTTCTAAATAACTTATTTTATTAATTTTTTCAATCATGTGATATTTCATTCTAAAATATAAGCATGTATTGTATAGTTTGTTCGTGAATAATGTTTTAGTTTGAGAAGTGGGGCCCAAAACAGACAGCTGGGTTCTTGGAGATTACATTTGATTGGTTAGTTTCGCTTTTGTCTCCACCTTCTCCACGTCATCCCTTACACGGTGGCTCATTACCCCAAAGCATCATACTCCAATTATTATTTCATTTTCACTCATCCAGACAAATAATTTATATTATATTACGCGTTTTCCAACGTGTTTATGTATTGGATATACAATTTATAATTATGATAAATTTGATATATTAAGTTAATATAGTGAATAATATTAATTATGTGTGTAGATATCGAAATTATAACTTACCCTCTTTGGTGATTTCACATAAAAATTCCTCAAATAAAATAAGTTAATATTTAATTAGTAGAGAAAACGTAAGTTTAATTGGCAAACAATGGTTAATTATTCACTAATAATCAGTTGAAATTCAACTTTTGTTAAATATAAGATGGCAAAAGTGAAGTGTCACTCTCATATTTTTTTTTTCAATTGCATCTTATTTTTCCAAAAGAAAAAATTGATTGGAAGTTTTGGAAAGATCGTTACGTAAATGTGTGCATCTCTTGGACCGACGACTCATAATATTCCTTTTACTAATTAAGGATAATTATTATCTTCCATAGATTGTAATAATTAGGTTGAATGGACAATAACGGAAATGAAATTCTAGAGATAAGGATGACGTTCTCGTACACACAATTGCTGGGCCAAACTCGTCTATGTCCATTGCATATCATTGTTACAAAACAATTTGAATTTATAATTACTGCATACATTAAGATGCATTTAATCAATCCTTTTTTTGTTACCATTTGATTAAAAAAAAATCCTTCAATATATTTTATTACATATTGACATTCTTAAGACGCATCGATATGTGTGTAATATAAAACAATAAAAGAAAATGGTGATTGGTTTAAATGAGATAAGACTTTGAAATCTAATCCATAAGTAAATATATTAATTAAGATTATCTACAATCTTTCTATGTTAATAGTGTTCTTAATTGCGTGTTTTGTCTAATCAAACAACCCATTAATTAATTATTTATTCTTAATTTGAAATGTCTCTTGTTGGGATGCAACCTAACTTCTTCCACGTAAACCCCGGTCGATATTGTTAATTACTTTTTATTTTTTTTTGTAATAATGATTTACTAAAGTATGTTTACATTATGAAATCGCCTATGTATTTTTTTTTCGAATTTCTATAATGATAATGACCTGCCACGGCGGCATTGACACGCACGCACTCCACGAGCTTCCACGTGTGCTTTAGCGAAACCCCTCGTGATGATGACCTTACTGCATCACATTATTGGAGATTAATTGACTCTAAATTTATACCATTACGTTCGGTTATATAAAACTATAAAATAAGCGTCACAAAATTTAATATAATAATATACATGCAGATGCGCACACACACCACAATAAAGAAATAAATAAGTGCGCGCATAAACGTGAATTCATGTGTTAAGAGAAATCTTTTCAATAATGATGGAGGATTTATTTTGATTACACATTAAACACAAAATCCACATAAGAATAAACCATACTATTAGAAATCGTTGTATTGATTATATATTAATTAGAATTTAGATCCATGGTTCGTTTTCACTTTGACAGCGAACAACTTTTTAGGTCTCGTGTGTGTGTATATATATATGAAGAAAACAGTTTCCGAGTAAGATTAAATCAATGCAATGAATTTCCATCTATTTATATTCTCGAAAATTCATGTTTTTTTTTATATTCTAGATATTAGAGAGAAAAAAAAGAATGAAGTTAAAAATACCCTTCGTATAACCTCGGATGCTGCGAATTTGTCCCGAACTTTGGCACACGCAGCACATGAAAAATATCATGTTTAATAATAATCGTGAATGAACATTCGAAACAAACTAGTCAATATGGTTTATAAGAAACTTGGATACTAATAATGTTTGAGCAAAAAATTATATGGTTTTATATTAGTGATAAAAATTATATACTAATAATGTTAATTTATTAAAAAATTGCTTCGGAGGAAAACATTAGAAAACAATTAAAAACAACTAATATAGTTTCGACGTGTAATAGTTCTACCTAATACTTTATAGAGTTTAGAGAAGAAATTTCATCACTATGCTTCAATCGTCGACTATTTAAGAAATTATGAACAATATGGTAAACTCAATTTCTTAAACAATCTTTTGAATACATGTTACAAACGTTCTAATGATACGTATTATTTGTTCACATGTTCTTGTATAATTAATATACAAAAACACATTCATTCTATGATGTAAACCATTGATTCCGTGATGTACATATAATGAGATATATGTATATATATTAGAGTAATACACATAAAAAAGGAAATACAAATTTTGACTTAAATTTACTTATCACATCGGTAAATTAGTTCCAAACCAGAAGAAGTTATGCATATGTTTTCACTTCTAAACAAAGTATTCGTCTTATTCTATCTCTTTTCCTCTCAATACATTTTTGCTCATCAAACTGAAAAACAAGTATGGCGTTGACTTTGATAAATTACTAGCCAGAACGAATCTTCCCCTTTAACACTTTAATTCAAGTGTGATGAATCGAAACAAGACTTTATTTTTTCATTCTTTTGTAATTTTAAAAACTTTTTCATAACAATTATAAATCAATGTTGAATATTAATGCACGGAATTCTAATGTTCTATAAGCTTCAACGAAATCTTCCAAGTTATCTACTTTATCACGGACAATTTTGGGATTTGTAGATTTAGAAATATAAGATTAAACGAGAATTGCACATTTGAAAGGTTTATTGAATGTATCATATAAGTATTTTACCACATATCACAATATTTTTCTCTCTTAAAACCTCGATTAAAAATCCATACTCAATTGTTATGGTATTTGAAGTTCACGCTTCTTCATTGACAAAGATAATAAGCTTGTTGTGTGTTATTTGGTTGAAAAAGACGATAACATTAATAGTACAGGGTTTTTATCGCGGTAAAAGATGAGGTATTGAAATAGGTGAGGAAAGTCTTGGTATTGATATACACTCTTTATGTTTCAAGTTTAGTTTGCTTATAGATAATATAGACTCAGAATATAAGTTAAGCCGTCACAAAATTATCGTTTCCTATCGAAATATAACGCATACCTATTTCTCTCATCTCATGTTTGATCATTTTACCCCATTGATATTTTTCATACTGCATCTCTTTCGCTATCTATCATTTGTCACCATAACTTTTTCTCCTTCCATATCCATGTCCTCTGTTGTCTCCATATCTTTTTTCATTCGTATATTTATCATTGATCTCATCGTAAAAAACAATCATACGCCCACCCTGATCGATAGAGAAGCCTGAATGTACAAAACTGGTAACAACCCTGAGGATATCATCAAACAATCATGCTTTCAATTACATGCGTGAATGAACATTCGAATCAAACTTGTTATTTTTGAGTTTATTTTTTCATTCCTTTGCAATTTAAAAAACTCTTTCACATCACTTATAAATCACACTGTTGAAGACTGATACATTAAATTTTACTATTTTATAATCTTTCACGAAATCTTTCAAATTACCTAACTTATCAACGATAATTTTGGGATTTATACCTTTAGGAATATGAGATAAACGGAAAATGCACGGTTGAAAGGTGTATGGATCATATCATACAAATATTTTACTTGCATATTGTAATACCCCATCGGGGAGCGTACTCATGATTTGAAAAGGATACATTGCGTCGTCTCTGCGTTTGTTCCGAGCTTGGTTTGGGTTTGTCACCTTGTAATGTCAAAGGGGATATGAGAAGAGTCAAACGCATTCAATGGCAATAACCCATTGGGCACAGAAGGGGACGTTGGAATCCCAAGATTTCGCCATAGAAGGGGATTTAGATCCGATGGAGTTTATCTTGACCTGACAGGGTTTGCTCTTCTTCAAAACCGTAAGTGGGGAGATGGGGATCTGGAATCCCTGGAATAGAAAATGCAGAAGAGTTGGTGCAACTTCTTTTTCGGCAAATCCATACTTTGGATTTGGGTATAGTAAAGATCGGTATAAGATAGTGGCGCTCGTTGATGACGACAAGAAACCTTCAAATAGTGTAATCTTCGAGTCCAAGGCCAACAAACGGAGAAGGGTAGACCTGACGATAGATTTTCATCCATGATGAACAACCTTTGGGTTACGGGATGGCAGGTGTCATCTTCGTAACAGACAACGAGTTTCTTATCATTTTCGATAACAAAAAAGCACAGTATGCATACATCGCCCGAAAGAACAAATGGACGTGATTTGACATGGTCTTGAACCTCATTCTCCACACACATTTAATTATCGTCTTCTTCGAGCTCCGAACCTTTGTTTTTTGGCCCCTCGTTAAGTATTCAATAATCAATAAAAAAAATTGCACGGAATTTGCCCCTAAATTATATAATCTGTTTAACAATCCAGAAATCACTTAAGACCTATCCGTTCATCAAACTGTCCAAAAGAAAAAGAAAAAAAATGTGAAGCCCTTCATTTATGAAGGAGATTGTTGACTAGGAAGATAGGGTAACCCGCCGACAAAACTATTGACTAGCCTAAAAAAATGGTGCATACCGATCTTGTCGTTTTTATGTTTGGTCAGTTTGATTCTCAACCTACTTGCAGTGAAGATCCTCTGATAAATCTTCATCATACGCATTTCTCCACTTTCGTTATATGTATCATCTGTGTGCATAACTATTTCTCCTTCCACATCCATGTCCGTTATTGAATTCTTATTTTTTTTCATCGATACCTATATCATCCATTTCTTCATAGAAAACAATCAGACGTTTCTGCTTGTCGAGGAAGAAGCTCAGATTCCTAAAATTGATGTGGAACCTAGGGATATCATCAAGCGTTCCAGATTTCATCATGAGACTCTAACTTCACCTTTTGATCAACTGCTCAAATCTTCCTTCAAACGCAGACTTCGATTCTCACATTCAATCTTTGTACTAGAACACCCAATTTCTCCTGTTATAACCCCTAAGATCATGTTGATGTCGACGTGAATTCTATTCAGTCCGAGATCCTTCATAAGAAGAAATTAATCTATATATAAATAATTATGTTTAAAGGTTTTTTAATTTTACAATAGAGATTTTTCACAAATATAAAGAGTGAATATCATAAAAAACTATTATAATGGTTAATAGTGTAAATCCAAAACTTATCAACGATAAATATTATAACACAAACAAATCTATAGATTATTTAATAGATTTATTTAAAAAAATAATATCATTATTATATTAAGTTAACTAAAGTTTTTAGAAAACATGCTAAACACATCATTATAAATAAAGATTTATATGGATACACAACTCAACATCATCAAAAAAAAGTTTCATGTCAAATATATAAATTTAACCATTTTCAAAAAAATCATATCTACAAAATATCTAACAATATCAATTTTATTATTATCTTTTAACTAAATATTTTGTAAAGATCGAATAAAAAAAATGGAATTAAGAATGTTCATAGCAAATTATTGACATCAAAACTATCCAACATGTAGACAATAACACTTATATTTCTTCACAATTTTACTTTTTAATATTCTTTATATAGATAATATAATGATGATTTACAATAATTAAAGCTTACATATATATTTTTTATACATATAATAAACAATCTATATCATTTTTACTATATTAATATCAATAAAATTTATAATTAAAAAAAGGTGCATTGCGCGGATCATCATCTAATGTGATTTTAATATAAAAATTCGTTTGGTATGCACAGGTCAACATGAAATCCGTTTCAATTAAATATTCTCTTCATTTTTTATTTTTTCATTCTTTTGCAATTTAAAAAAAAAATCTTTCACATTGTTTATAAATCATTGTTGAAGACTAATGCACGGAATTCTATTGTTCTAGAAATTTTCACGAAATCTTCCAAATTACCTACTTTATTAGCAACAATTTCAAGATTTATAACTTCAGAAATACGAGATTAAATGCGAACTGTACGTGAAACGTATCATACAAATATTTTATCCGTAAATCATAATATTTTTCTCTGTTAAACCCTAAATCCTATTATTTTATATTCACCTTTACTATTTTACCCAAATCCAAAATACTTGGGAACTAGAGGGGATGTAGCAATTCTTTCACATTTACCAACCCAGGAATCCTGAAACCCCATCTCATTAGCTATGGTCTTGAAAAAATATACCTTTGCATCGTCAACATGAATTCCATTGGGGCTAAATCTTCTCCCTAAATGCAACATTTTTTAGAGAGTTGTCGGAATTACAAACCTAAAACCCCGATAATCTCAGACCATGATCTCCGTCATCTTTCCAAATCTAACAAATATAAAAATTCAAATCAAGATTCCTCTCATTCTCAATCGATTTGAGAAAGAAAAATAAAGAGAAGGTGTCGTACCTGTTATAAACTTCGATCATCAATCTTGATCAGATCTTTCTCCAAACGAGCTCGCATAGATCTTCAAATCAAACATCTCTCTCTCGATCGAATGCACGAATAGAAAAGTAAATTGGACACAGGATTACGACATATGATCAAACAATGTATTCGTTCTATGGTTGGAGAGATTTTTTATCGCAGCTGCTTGGATTAGAAGCTTGAAGAATTGATGCCTTTTACAGAACGAATTGAAAAACTGAGCAACAATGAAGACGAACTTCTCCTAAACACAATTCCACGAGAAATGTCACTTTTACCCTTCATTTAAACCGAGTTTCTCGTGTGTTGCAATACTCTTAGATCAAACCCTCCAACCGATAGTGAAGCTTTAACATACCTATTTTTTAAGTTTTTTTCATTTCATTCCTGATATCTTTTTATAAAATGCTAGCGAGAATCAAAATAAATTGGAATTTTTTCATGAAAACACCCCATCATCATCATCATCATCATCATCATCATCATCATCATCATCATCATCATCATCATCATCATCATCATCATCATCATCATCATCATCATCATCATCATCAAAGAATTGTGAGAGGGTGGAAGGAAGATGAGTGACCACTTTGAATTTGACCCTTTTAAAAAGTTATGCGCACAATCCAAGAACATGTCGATAATATGTAAAAAAAATCCAAACAAATTTCCTTATGACATTCACGATAATATCACACGAAGAAAATATTTAATATTATACAAATTTTATGCTTAATGATTTAATTTTAACCTTTTTCGCTTAGATGAGCTTTATTCATAGTTATATCTAAAAAAGCCATGCGGAAAATATTTAATATTATGTTATCTTTTGTGGGCTCATTCGAACCATTTAAAAAAACGTGATGTGGAAATCATGTCCTTTTCCATTTATTTATTTCTTACACGTACATTATGGTAAATTTGTAATGTCAATGTGTGTTACACAATCTCTTACAAATTCATAAATAAAGATTTGCTTTTTTAATTGTGTTTCTAATGACTTTATATCCATTTTATAACATTCTCCAAATCAATTTTATGCTACTGAAAAAGGAATCTTTGCATGTTTTGCGTGTTTTAAATCAAATTTAAAGTAAAGGGCAGTCTCATGTTCTAATGTCTGAAACCATGTAAGGTCCATCATCACTGTATAAATAATCAACTATATGATGTTTCATTGTATAGATTTTTGGTGGCATTTTCGCAATAAGGATGATAATCCGAGGGCAAAGCCACACCCCGTCTCCTATATCTACAATTCCAAGACTTGCGTCCATAAAAGAGCAAATTAAAAAAAAAAAAAACATGTCTTGGGTTGAAGAAGAAGTGAGAGCAAAGGCGCAAGTGTACAGAGGAAACGAGGTGTGCAGAGAGAAAACGAGGCTTTTCTTCAAGGAATTGGGCGTGCCCAATGGGTTGTTGCCATTGAAGGACATCGAAGAGTTCGGTTATGAGCAAGAGACGGGATTCATGTGGCTGAAACTGAAACAAAGCATAACCCACAAGTTCCATAAGATCGGGAAAGTTGTGTCTTACGGCAACGAGATCACGGCCGTGGTGGAGAAGGGTAAGCTCAAGAACCTAACTGGCTGCAAGGGGAAAGAGCTCTTCTTGTGGATACCCATCAACGAGATGGTTGTAGATTACCCTACAAAGGGAAAGGTCACCTTCAAGATCCCATCCGGACTGAGCAAGTCTTTCCCTGCCTCGGTGTTTGATGATGAGGACGGAGTTCACTGTTAGATTAGTTCCTTTTTTCCCGTCAAAGATGCTAGATTAGGTCTTGATCTTTTCTTTTTCTTCAAGATTGATTCAAGAATTACCAAGAAACCAAATCTTGAAGAGTTTGCGTCTGTCTGCTTCTTCTGCCGCGTATATATGTTCCGAGTCATGTCTCTCTATATATAGCATCATTATCCAATCGAATATCAATAAAAGTTTGATTCTTTATATCGAATAACAATGATGTTAAACCAATAACGAAAGAGAAATTAAGTGAACTTTTCTGTGGATAATGTATACCAAACGAGATGAGATCATAATTATCAAGAGAAATCTGAGGGCTTTTTCGGTGAATTATAAACACAAAACGTTACCGACGGTCCAAGGCAATGCAACTGCATGGCTATGGACGCTTTTCCTTCTATAAAATAAGGAAAACATGTCGAATAAACGTTTGTTACATAGTTTTTTTCCATAAACGGTTGTTTTCTACCAATCAATTGTTTCGTCCTTTTTTTTTTGTTGGACGTGACCAATAAAAGCTGGATTCCTCCCTTCTCAATGCATGTTCGCGATGTCTGGTCGGCCCAATGGCCCTATTTGGCATTAAATGGGCGGAGACTCACATGGTGGCTCGTACGTTGTGTTTACCGTTAATAACGACGTATACCAAGAAAATTAGTGTATGTTTGTAATTTTCAAAAAGAAAAACAAGAAAATCAGTGTATATGTGTAAGAAGCAGTGAGAACTAAAGAACAGATGCAAGATGCACCCTGAAATCTTATCATAGTAAAATGTTTTTTTAGTAACATGTGTATGATGTCTAGACTAAATTCGGAGGCGGAAACAAGGCATGTGATTAGAATTATATTCTTCTCTCCAACTTGAAACTCGAACTCAAAACGGGATACACACTTTAAGTCTTTTTTCAATCGGTTGAATTATCTAAGTTGTGTTATAGTAAAATGTTGTTAACGGTCCAAGACAATGTAACTATGTGCACGTTTAGTTGCATTTGGTTACTCGATATAATAAGAATGTCACGTGAAATAAAACTTTCGTCCAAAATGGTTATATATTCTTGATTTTTTTTAATTCTAAGGATTCAAAATAAATGTTTGTTGTCTATCAATGAAATGTACTTTTTTCTATGACAAGAAAAATCCAATGTTCTTTTTTTTCCTTTCGGTTTCGCCATTACGTTGGTCAAAGCTTTTCTTGCCGGTTATGAAAATGGGCCGAAGTATTTTTGGCCCATCAATATTTGCACTGATTTTCGGCCCATTTGTTTTTGCAAACATTTATTGATTGATGACAAGAGTATTTGTGTTCAATAAATAATATATTACATATATATAATATTGTCTTTTGCTTTAACCAGACTATTTTTTAAGATTTTTTTTTTCATTTCATTTATGATATTTTTTATTAATTCTATTTTTTCATGTTTTTCATTTCATTACATATTTTTTATTAATTCTATTAATTCTATTTTTTCATGTTTATAATATATTACATATTTTTTTCATTTCATTAATTCTATTTTTTCATGTTATATTTATCTTAATAAATTAATTAGAAAATCCACAAGTATGCAGAGTTTGTGTTATAAAAAAGAAAATCCATCATCACATACATGAGGAATAAACTTGTTACATACACATACACAATCGTGCATACATTGTCTTTATAGTTAATAACGACATACCCAAAAGAAAATAGCTTCATTCATTATGTATCTATTTTTTTTAATGGCAATATTATATTATAATTACAAACATTTGAATACGGAAACAAAACCACCGAATCTATAGTCGTCGGCATGTGGCAGCACATGCTTTGACTTCCAATCTCTGAACTTTGACCACATGTGTTCCATCTTCTTCTCCGTCAAGCTTACGCAATTGGCCTCTCTATATACATATACGTATATGCGTAGCGTATGGATACCTTATATATATACACACGTTTACAAGCTTACTTTTTACGCTTCAGAATCCGAAGTTGGCCAATCACTGGTGAGTAGTTGTTGCGTTAAATCAATCAATTAATAAATAAATTAAAGCATGATATGTTAATTAATCTTATGATATATTTTTTTATATGTTAGCTTTAAATCCATTATATATTTATTTATACTCGTATTAAAATTTGGGATAAATAAAAAATCACGTATTTTTCCATCAATTAAAAAGGTAAGAAGTACGTAAATAATTTTAAGAGATTTGGAGAATGTATTATTCTTCTGATTTTTCCATTGGGAAAGGGCAAAATAGTCAACGAGCAACACGGGAGTTTCGAAAAGTCAACCTTTTTTCCAGACGTGGTCCGAATATCACTCCACGAGGTTAGGCATCGACTTCGACCCCTAATTCTCAAATTATATTTTATAATATTCGTTTTATTATTCCAAACGTACAATTTTTTTTACCACTAAAGACGGGTGAAATAAACACCAAACGTCTTCAGACCGTGCTTTTATAATGGTTGCAATTATTTTATATCTCAATATTCAGTTTAAATGGGCAAAATAACAAAAATAACCTTAAAAATGACAAGAGTAACAAGCATGACCTTAGAATCTCTAGGGTTTCCCAAAAAACCAACATTTTTAACAAAATTACAAAAATACCATAATGACTAGTTTGACCAAAAATTTGAGTATGACCAATTCAAAACGGTATGACCAGTCTGACTAAATATTAGTCTGACAATTTTTAACTTGGTATCAGAGCCAGACAACGATTATGGACAACGAAAAAATTGATTTTTCAAAAGGATTACCATTAATATTAACAAATGAAGATGAGTGTTATCCCGGATTCCCTTATAAAGGAAAAGTGATAACAATACCAAAAAATCTTCATAATCAAAGCCGATATTATATTGGTACCATCTTTGATTATGATACTAATCATAATCTCGGAAATAAAATAAAGAAAATAGGATTCACCCTAAATAATATTGTTGAAATGATTTCTTATGGAATCATACATCAAAATCCAGAAAATCATGAAGAATTAAAAAGAAATATTGAAAATATAAAATCAAACTTAGAAAATCAATTACAAAGATTAATAGGAATATTCGAACAAAATCAGGAAAAACAAGATGAAACTAAAAATATAAACAAAAAATTAGAAGAAATAATATATCTACAAGAAAAAAGCATTAAGGAAATAAAACAAAACTCTGAAGAATTAAAAGAATATATTAAAACAATAATAGGATGACAGAAACTATGAAGGAAACTATAGAAAAATTAATTAGAGAAACATTTTCTGAAATAAAAGAATTATTACTAAATATAAAAGAAATACTCACAACAACAAATAATTATAGTTATAATAACCGACAAATCCAAATAATAAAAGAACTTAATGATGCCAAAGAATTAATACAAAATATTATTGCAAAAAATAAAGGAAAAGAAATAATAAATCCGGACGAAGATGAAAAACCAAAAATATTAGAAATAATAGATCAATTACAAGAGATAACCGGACGACTAAATCAAAACAAATATATTACTATAAAAGATCTACAAGATCACTTTAAGAAAGAAACAAAAGAATTAATTATTATTGATCAATCTAATTTACGAATTAAACCACCACCTAAAATATAATGGAAGGATTAGATGATCAAATAGAAAAACTATCAACATTATTAGCTGCTCTCAGCATACCCGAAGAACAACAGCCAGATGAAACTGAAAAAATTGTCTTAGACTATAGTAGTGATGAAAATCCCTACGAAAGTCCTTACGACAATCCTTTTTTAGTCAAAACTGAACATCTAGAGAGGGGAGGAACTAGTAACGAAAATACATTACCTAAAAAACGAACACATGATGAATATCAAGGATACAAAGATTATGAATATGAATTATATAAAAATCAATATATTCCGAAAGAAAATAATTGGAGAAAGGTTCCATTTGAATATATCCCGAAATACGATACGTTTAACGTAAAATCACTAGAAATATTAAATCTAGATTGTGAAATTAATCCGTTAAGAACATTAGAAGATTGGAAAAATCGAACAAGTTTATTAATACAAACTAATAAAGAATTAAGAGAATTACATCCTCATGAGATGTTAAATTACCTCGAACATAAAACAACAGGAATAGTATATAATTATTTAACAAATCTATCATCAGGAATAAAAGCAGAAAAAATTATTAGACCAACTGCATGGGAAACATTTATCAGATTAATCGATGTAATAAGTGAGGAATTTCTGGGAAGAACTTCCGACTCACCATTACGAGAAACACAAATATCTGAAATAGCACTATGGAAAATAGTAAATCTTAGAATTTGCAATATGTGCTATCTGGAAGCATTTATTTGTGAATTCAGAGATCATTACTATCGATTAACATCAGATAAGAAAATAGTAGCTGAAGAGTTATTCTTCGGAAAGCTACCATTATCAATATCTGAAGAAATAAAAACTATATTTCAGAACAAAGTAAACGAAGGACAAACCCCCAATACCTTGGGAGGAAGAATAACAACATTAAAAGATTGGCATTTATTTCAATGCAATCAAGAAAAGCGAAAACAAGAAGCAAAAATTGATAAATTATGTTGCGGATCAATATCAGGACAAGTAGGCAAATATGGTTGTGAACCTATTCGCCGAAAAAATAGAAATAAAAGATGGAGAAAAATCCCATACAAAAAATATAAGAAACAAAAATATATACCACAAAAATACTTCAGGAATAGAAAACAATATAAAAAGAAAAATTATGATAAAAAAGATAAATATTGTCCTACTAAAAAGAAAAATTGTAAATGTTGGCTATGCCAAGAAGAGGGACATTATGCAAATGAATGTCCTAAAAAAGGAAAGAAAAAAGAAACAGAAATATTACGAATAGCATACGATATGGGCTTTGAACCAATCGAATCAGATTCAGAGTTCGACTCTGATATCGAAATATATGCATATACTACTGAATCATCTGATTCAGAAAATGAATAGAAAAATACTAAAATCAGGAAACCCTAATGCAACATTTATACAAGTAACTATTGAAAAGAAAAAACTATTAGCATACATAGACACCGGAGCAACGCTATGTTTTGCTAAAAGAAATATCATCAAAAAATGGAAGAGATTAGAAAAACCATTACGAATAGTTGTAGCTGATAAATCAGCTCATGAAATATGGTATGTGGCTCAACACGTATCAATAATTATTGAGACTAAGATATTCCCAGCAAAAACAATATATCAGCATGATTCTGGATTAGATATAATTATAGGAAATAATTTCCTAAAATTATATCAACCATTCATACAAAGGATCAAAACGATTAGCCTAAAGGCACCAGAAATAGAAAACCAAAAATCAGAACTAGTTACGACAAAAATAATAACAAAAAATGAAATAATAAAATCTATCATAGAGGACCTAAAAAATCGATTAACATTTATAAGTATGACACAACTGGAACAAAAGCTTGATGATATATGTAGTGATAATCCACTAGATATAAAAAATACAAATGAAGAATTAATAGTAATAAAACTAAAAAATCCCGAAGATGAAATTAATGTACCAAATAAAATGCAATATACCCACAGAGATGTGGAAGAATTCACCAAGGAATGTAAAGAATTACTAGATAAAGGTATTATACGAGAAAGCACGAGTCCACATTCGGCTCCAGCCTTCTACGTAGAAAATAGTAATGAAATAAAACGAGGAAAAAGAAGAATGGTAATAAACTATAAAAAATTAAATGAAGCAACTATTGGGAATAGTTATAAATTACCAAGAAAAGATTATATTCTCGAAAGAATAAAAGGGAAAAACTGGTTTAGCAGTTTAGATGCTAAATCGGGATACTGGCAACTACGATTATCTGAAGAAACAAAACCATTAACGGCATTTTCATGCCCTCCACAAAAACATTATGAATGGAATGTTCTTCCATTCGGATTAAAGCAAGCACCAGCAATATACCAACAATTCATGGATAGAAATCTCCATGGATTAGAAGAATATTGCTTAGCTTACATTGATGATATAATAATATTTACAAATGGAACACAATCAGAACACACTGAAAAATTAATCATTGTTCTAGAACGATGTAAAGAAAAAGGATTAATTATCTCTAAAAAGAAATCAAAATTAGTACAACAAGAAATTGAATATCTTGGATTAAAAATAAATAACAATGGAGAAATTGAACTAACAAGTAATGTACATGAAAAAATACAACAATTTCCCAACGAATTATCAGACAGAAAACAAATTCAAAGGTTCCTTGGGTGCCTGAATTATGTTTCTGAACAAGGATTTTTAAAATCCCCAGCAAAAGAACGAAAACAATTACAGAAAAAGATATCAGATAAAACACCATGGTCTTGGTCTAACCAGGATACAAACTTGGTAAAACATATAAAAGAAAACATCAAGGTATTACCACGATTATACAATCCCACGATTAAAGATTTCTTGATTATTGAAACAGATGCATCCAAAGAAGTTTGGGCAGGATGCATGTTAGCAATAAAGGATGGAAAAGAATTATTTCATCTTGACCAATACGGTCGTACTAATAATAATGAAGTACCAAAAACTGAGAAACAAAAAACGATATTATGCAAATATATCTCAGGAACATTCTCACGAACAGAGATGAATTATCCAATTCACGAGCTCGAAACACTTGCGTGTCTTCGAACCTTGAAGAAATGGAAAATTGATCTCCTACAAACTCGGTTCGAATTACGAACTGATTCACAATATGTAACAGGGTTCTGGAGGTATAAAATACAACCAGAATTCCAAAAAGGACGATTAATCAGATGGCAACTAGAACTGCATCAATATGAACCATATATTAAATATATTAAGTCGGCAAACAATTGTTTTGCAGACACTCTAACAAGAGAATGGAAGGAATAATCAAAGCAATTCAGAATCAGATCAGTCAAAAAGACAACCAGATCAAGACTATTCAGGAAAATCTCTCAAAACTCTTTGAGGAGAGGGAGGAGTTGATTAAATCCTTGAACATCATCATAAAAGCCACTGGTGGAACACCAGTAGAAGAAGACCAAAAGCAAGAACAGACAACAAAAGGATTAGATCAGGTTACACTTCCTACCGACATCAAGGTAGAAGAAAAACCAAACAAATGGTACGCTATCTTTAGTGGACCATTCAGAGGAGTATACGTAGACTACGCGATCTTTTCGCAACATACCAACGGAAAGAAGGTATCACACCAAACTTTCCAGACCAAAGAAGAGGCCCAAAAAGCCTTAAACGAATCATACAAGACTATGGCCCAAAAACAACCAGCCGAACCAAAAGCCCAACTACCATCAATGAAAATACCCAGAATAGCCCAAATACCAACCACACAAGAAAAGGAGGCCATGAAAAAGGTCACCCTCGAGAAATACCAGTCCTACTGGGCATCCCTAGTAGACTATAAGGAAAAACACACCACCATGGGTTTCTACCCAAAAATGACCAGAACTGGACCAAAAGCTATCTTCATCGGAGAAGCTAACCCATTACTAGCTTTTGATTATCTTCAACATGGATTAGTCGACAGTATTTATACTGATTCGATGAAAATATTTGAAGAATTCCCAAGAAGAATGAAACCGATTATCAGGAATTATTTCGAACGATTCGCGAAGGAAAGAACTATCTTCATGAAGATTAAAAGTTCAATCCCGATCTTCGGAAAGGACAAGATCATACAGTCTCAGGCTGTAATACACCTTGGAGTGGCAAAAGGAGATTTGCCTTCAAGAGACGATGCATCAGAATATGAGATTCCAGATGACCTGGAAGCTCACTCATTATTAGAAGTATTCAAGGCATCAAGAAGAATCCTTGCGGATTCAGAAATCAAAGTCAATTACGCCAGCAGTAATGTATTAGTCATCACCTACAACAACTCGACTATTTCAAAGGAAGAAATGCAAGCAGTAGCAGATTTCGAATTAGACTTCTATCACTTAGAAGGAAAATTCGCAGGATTAGAAGAATCCATCAAGGAACAGCTCTGCAGCTTCCTGATGAGATATGATGATCACAAATGCACTATCTGCAAAGAACTAAAGGACAAGATGAAAAGGAGCAGCCAACCACCATCAGAAGAGTCGGCAGACGCGTGATAAAAGTTGATAAGGACTAGTGACCATGTAGAATAATATTGTCGGCAATAGGCCCCAATAAAAGATAAGGCTATCAACAACCTTATCACTGTAATCTATCGTGTGTAATTATGTAAGGACGCGTGTAAGAGTCGGGCCCCAGCATAAGATTCCATGCTTAGCTGATAAGGGTTCCAAAGTTGTATAAATATGTGATCTCTCCATTCGGAGAAATCAGAGTGAAATAAACGAATCTGTTTCAGAACTCTCTCTGAAAAATCTCTTTAAGAGATTGGCTTGAAGATTTCGATCTTCTGGAGGCCTTTTGATCAGAATATTTCAAACCATCATATTATTCCAGAACTCTGGAAAAAACCGATCAGATCTCCGGATCACCAACAAGAAAACGATCATCACCAACACCTACCAACAGGGATTATTATCTACACAAACGAATCAGGTATGGCATCAACCTCTTTATTTGATAATTTTATACAATCAGATGAAGATTATTTCTTTGATGGAATAATAGATATAAACAAGATAAGAAAGATCAACTTTGATCTTCAGAAAGATGAAAATTTTGAACAAACTATGTTAGAAAGAATAAAGAAGCAACTATCACGAAAGAACATAATAAAGTTTGGGATTATGGTGGGAGAAACACCAGTACCAATCGAACAAACTACAGGAGAACTAATCTTACCGATTATCAACAAAGAACAAATTCTGGAACAGTTGAAAAACTGCCCAGAAAAACAAAGAAACCAAATAGCCTACATACACTGTAGTACTATTCAAATAATTATCAAATCAACATTTAAAGAAGGAATCGATTCACCGATTACCTTCCAGATCAGAGATGATAGATTAACAAACTATACTGAAAGTATTATAGCAGAAGGAAAAGGAAATCTTTCCTCTGGAAAAATTAAATTCAATATCAACATCCAATTAGGATTATCATTAAGAGATAAAAATCTGGATAACTCTATAGTTATTCAATATAAACTAGATCGAACAGATTTTATGGAAAAAGGGAATCATTCTTTCTCTATAACATATCAGATCAACTATGCATTAACAAATAGTCATCATAGTCTGAATTTCAGAAACAAAGATATAATCGAAATAGATGATTTATTTAAACCAGTAATATGTTTAAAAAGACCATTAATACCAACAGAACCAAAAGATAAATCGATATTACGACCGAATCCAAGACTAAAAATACAAGAATCACCATCTTTATTATTTAATACGGAACAAATAGAAGAAAATACTGAAAAAGATTATTCTCAATTGAGAAAAACAATAACACAAATCAACAGACTCACCAGATGAATTTTAACGAAGATTTTATCGAAAAATTATCCCTATTAAATCTTGAAAGTTTACCATGTCTAGATCATCTTGAACAATTATTAGTTGAAACCATAGAAAGTATATTTCGAGAACGAACTTATGGAACAATTGAACGAAATGAACTAAATGAAGAAAATCGAAGAATAAAAATGATTAGTGCAATATTTAATGCAGTAAGAGAAATTATACGAGATATTATAGATTCTGACGAATAAAATGGATAAAATATACAAGAAAAATATCGAATTATTAAACGAACCAGTACAACGTTTCGAAATAGAAAGTAAACTAAGAGGCATACAGAAAACAATAGAAAAAGAACAAATTAACAATACAATCACAGAATTAAATAAATTAATTACAATAAAAGAAATAAAAATTGAATATTTTAGAAAGCATTCATCAAAAGATAATTATAATGGGGATTGGCTCCCATTTTTGGAAGAAACATTAACCCGAATGAAAGAAATACTAAGCTTTTTCGAAAACGAATTAAAATCTCCTGAATAAAATAATAATAAAACCAATTATTATATTCAAGGATAGAATTGGAATTATAAAAAATCCAAGGTCACCCTTGAAGTAAAAATGACATTTAAGGTCATTTTTGCAAAAACCCCCGTTTAAATGCTTCTTGTAATGTTCACATTGCCGTGACAAAATATAAAAGTTTTAAAATAAAATTAAAAAATACAGCTTTTCATATGCGGATGTGCATGCTCAGCCTTTGTTTTGTAATGCGCCGTGTGACATGGACCGACAATATTATTCAATAATCATAACAATAACAGCAATACATATATATATAACTATATAAGTGATCATGTCTTTGTCAACAAGGCACGGGAGCATTGAAAAGAGTAAATGAAAATCTGACAATGTTTGACAAATCGGTGAGGGGAAAACGGAGCCGCGTCCGTCCCTTTGTTTGAATGTTGTTTTTCATTTCCCTACCTTAGACTATACTCTTTCATTGCCTCATCATTTATTTATATTCCCATCATAACATTGAATTGCAATAAATGATTATTCAATTTTATTTTTTTTATGCGTGTACATAATCTGATACGCCATTAATTAAATGGATCGCTCTCTTCTTCTACTGTATAAATTCCAGAACATTTACCTTATGTAAGGTGGGATTGTTTCTAAAATGTTATTTTTGCGCTGTTCTTGTTTTTTAGTTCAGATTTTCATATTTCTAAAAACTGTATCCATTTAAATTTTATATACGTTTAATTGGAAATCTATTTAAATTTAATTTATATTCAAGATTATTTTCTACAAAAAGTTATACAATCGGTTTTTTAATTAGGTAGAATTCTTATCCGCATCCGATATTGTGTGTGTGTATATATACATACATTATATTATATATATTAGTAGTTCTTTTTCCTTGCTTTTTTTTCCTCATAGGTAATAGCTATACTGCTCAAGTCTGAAACTGAAACTCCCCCGAATCTCTCTCTCTCTCTCTCTCTCTCTCTCTCTCTCCAGAATCCATTCAATTCAATTGGAAAGTCGATTTCTTGTCTGGCTGGACAGATTAAACCCTTGTTATAAAAAGACAGTGAGCTCTCTTGCAGCCATTTCTTTGTGTCTCGCTTGCTGCCCACTAGAGAGAAAGAGAGAAAGAGAGAGATCATCATCACCATCATCATCATCATCATCATCATCATCATCATCATCATCATCATGTATCATGTAAGTATAGCCTTCTTGGATCCTTTGTGTTTGGTTTTTGTTTTCTTGATATTCATGTTCCTCCATGCCTCTTCCCGTTTCACCTTCCCCATTTTTTTTCAGATCTGCGACCTGCCCCCAACTCACCCTTTTCCTCACCAAACACTTGTGTTCTTGTTCTTTCTTGACTCTTGGTTGTGTGTTCGTCCTTTGTTGTTACTCTTTTCGGTGGAATCTGGAAAGGTTCTTTTGACTGTTTGGTTACATGGTTTAGCCAATTCTCGGCATTTATGGGTCTTAAATTTTAAAGTCAAAAAGTTTCGAACTTTTTATGTTTTTTCAATCATCGTCTTGTAGCTATAAATAACTTATCCTCGGTAGATCCGTCGGGCCGTTTATAATAAAACCAACCAAAATACACGTATCTAAATTCACGTGTTGTAATATGTGTTGGCAGGGGAAATATGATTATTACGGCAAGAAGAGCGGACAGATTCCGAGGTTTGGAGAGTGGGAAGATGCCAACGAAATGCCCATCACTCAATACTTCGAGAACGCAAGACAAGCTGGTCTCCTCCGTGATAACACCGCTCACATCCACACTTCGTCTTCGTCATCTTCTTCCTCTTCTGCAGAAGCCCTAAAAGCTTCTTCTTACTACTCCCATGGCCGTCCACGGACTCTTCCTCCTTCCAGACAGGTACGGATCTTCACATGCATCTGATGGAGACAAGTATATATATATATATATATATATTAAAATACGTTTCCCGAATGTTTTGCCGGTGCAGAAGACGGTGGCGGCGGGGGCAACGAAGGAGAAAAGGGGCCCACAACAACAAAGGCGTGTGCGTGACGTCAGCGGACATGCAGGAAAGCAATACGCATACGGCAGCGAGGCCAAGCATTACCAAAACGACGCGGTAGTGCGGCCTTCGAGGCCCAAGCCCGTCGACGAAGATCTCTACAAGATCCCTCCCGAGCTCCTCCATTCTTCCAAGAGGGTAGGTCCATCTCAACTACAATATAATATATATATATATATCATAGGTTGTATTATTTTGTTATAAAGTTAAATTAATTATCCGAGTTATAATATTGATTTTGGTGATGCAGAAGAGAATGCCGGGACTCTTGTCATGCTTGGTCCCATGCGCATCTTGAAATAAGAAGTCGAAGTCATGAAGTATCTATGAGTTTGCTTTGTTAATCTCAATATATTTAGGGAATATAATACTAATGGTTTTATACCAAACAAATGGAAATGAAATCTAGTAGCCTTCTGTTTTTTTTTTTTTTGTGTTCTCCTTATGCCTTGTGTTTTTACTTGAATTTCATGGAAAAGGGTTATGTTAATTTCATCTTTTTGTATTTTTAGATAAATGAATCGAACTCTGTTTTGCACTTTTTCATGTTATTGGCGAAAAAATATTAATTGGAAAGTGAAATATGATATATAGCTTTATTAGTATGTTTATGAGAAAGATACTTCATAAGTAGACTTGTTATTAAGATTTGCAAACGAGGTATATATATAAACTTCATATATAGTTCTTACAATTCGAAACCGAGAATTTAGTGTTTGAGACGTTTGTCTTGTATGTAATTTATAAAATCGTGAAATGATAGACAAATGCATTATAAAATTTAGCATTTTGAAAATTTTAGATATAATAACTCAACTTGCAAACATGGGTGATGAAAAATAATAGATGTACTATATAAGCAAAATTAAGGGCATCCATCTAATTACTTCCAATAATCTCAAAATCATAGGACAAATAGCTCAATTATGGTATATATATATATGTTCATCCACCTATTATATATATATATATATATATATATATATATATATATATATATATATATATATATATGATTTTGCAAAAGTCTTTTGTAATCAAAACACTCGAGTACGAATAAACGGAAAAAGTCATTAGTAGATGGCCTACACACACCAACCGATTATTATATTAACATTGTAATTTGTTCGTCCAATATAATCAAGTATTTTAATCATGACACTTTTTGTTCTCTTTTGCCCCTTTACGTCTCTTTTTTCCTTTTGTCTTTGTGGTAATTATAATTAATTAGCACTTCTTAATCAATTTCGTAACCCATGATTACCCTTAATGTTTTGTATATGGAATTTTTATTACATTAATGCCTGCAGTAAGAAATTGACACTAATACCTATAATTGACTAAATAATGCCTACAATGGGAAAAACGACCCACACCCCAACCTAATATACTTTGGATATCTTTCAAAGTTGTCAAATATGAAAATAAATTCGAAAACTATTGGAAAGATTCTATGGGCGACTATGATATATTTATATATATATATATAATATTCAAACTATATATAGTCTCGTGGTTTTGAATTTAGGCACCTAAAATCTTAAACTCTGTACGTCAATGTTAATCAATAGGAAATTCCTATCGGAATATCACTGCCCTGCGTATCTCATTATCATACTATAATAAAATATAAAACAGTTATTGTCATTGTTAATAGTTAGAATAGTTTAAATAGACGATGCGTGCTTTTAATTCTATAAATAATATAATAAAAATTTAACCAAATAGCAAATATAACAATATGTAAATGGAGTATACATGAATCACCAAGTAGAGTCAAGAATCAAGATGCGACGGTTGAGTATGCATACGCCTAGTGATATCTAATATTAAAAAAATACGGTCCAAACTTAATTTCGGTTGGATTTGGACCCAAATTATCCATAATTTCAGCCTAACAATATGTCACGGTATGAGTTTGATTACAACACGGAATCTAATGTGGGCGGCCATGATGGGTTTTCAGAGTGGGAGAAATTAATGGTGGAATGAATTTGCAACAAAGTCAAAGAGGCAAAAGGCAATGTGATAAATCTCCCTCATCCATCTTTATGTCAATTTTGTTATGATGTGCATACTATATGGATGTATGTACGCATTTTATCTAGGGGTGTCAAAACGAGCCCGGCTCGCGAGCTGGCTCGTGGCTCGCCAGAAAACGAGCGATCTGAGCCGTAATTTTTTCAGATCGTTAAAAAACGAGCCTAACGAGCCAGAGCTCATTGAACACGTGTTCAATGAGCCTAGCTCGGCGAGCTGGCGAGCTGCTCAACGAGCTGGTATTTTCGTCTTCGTCATCTTCTT
>NW_010966372.1:85735-104136 GCF_000463585.1 Tarenaya hassleriana
CTAACGAGCCAGAGCTCATTGAACACGTGTTCAATGAGCCTGGCTCGGCGAGCTGGCGAGCTGCTCAACGAGCTGGTATTTTTTTTAAAATAAATTAAATTTATATAAAAAAACTCTAATATAATTTTATATTAATTTTTTTCATATTATTTATATGATATTATATATATACTAATTATTATGATGGTGATAATTGAAAATATTAAATGATATTGATGTTTTAATAAATTTTTATGTATTTATTTAAATTTATAATTATATTTAAAATAAATATAAATAAAAAATATTATATATCATTGGCTCAACGAGCCGGCTCGTTCAGATCGGAAAATTGGCGAGCGATCTGAGCCGAGGTTTTTCTGGCTCGTTAGAAAACGAGCCTAACGAGCTGAGCCCAAAACGATCCGAGCCAAATGAGCCGAGCCCAAAACGATCCGAGCTGGCTCGTTTGACACCCCTAATTTTATCCATACCTTAGTTAGGACCCTCAATTTCGGATTTCATCATTTAAAGTCCTTTCTTTTTTTTTAAACCCTTTCATTAATTACCAATCAACCGACTCAGCATAATTGTCACATTCCGTCTAACCATTCAATTAATTACGTAATTTGCTCCCTTAGACGAGACTTTCCTATCACAACTCCCTCTTTATAACCGTATTTACGATTATGCCATTGCCTTTCACGTGGAATTGGAATACGATACGAACGAACACCCGACAAATTGTCCACGTCATCATACTCCCTATTGTTCTTCTTCTATATCCCCCCGAGTCCGAAATATTCACCATTATGCCATACACCGACTCTAGACAGGAAAGAAGAACGCCATTCCCCATTTACCCTTGTGTTCATCCGAAATTTACGATTCTGCCACTCGCCTAGTCTAAGGTTTGGTTCCGTGAAACACAAGTAAAGAGTATCAAAACTTTGCGCCTTTGGCATCGGTTCTCCTTCTACCAAGAGGCAATGCCAATGTACATCCTTTCTCTTTCGCTCCCTAAGAGCAATCTCCATTTTTCGGTCCAACTATACGTATCGACTAGATGAAACTATACTAATATCTGTACAGGAAGATGGAAAAAATACCCAGTTTTTGTTTTCACGCCGTGTGTGGATCATAAGAACCGGCCGTTCGCTTCAGCTTCTGCAGAAGGGTGTTTGCTTTTCTCTTCGCCCTATCGGTTCCCTGCACCGCAATGTTCGTCAGCGTATCGTTCCGGTTTTCCTCCTCACGGACGGCTTTCAGCTGAGATCTGTCTTTTTCGCAAATGCTGAAGATTATCGCAACAGCGTTCTCTTTCATCAGCGGGCAGCTCGGCTTCCTCATGATGCCGAACAGATCGGACATGAACCCGAGTCTGACCATTTCTTCCACGGCCTGTCGATGGGAAGAGAGCAATGCCAGAATAGAAATCCATGCATCCACAAAAACTCCATCTTTGATCTTTTTGGTTAGTACTGGAACTGCCCCGGCTTGTACGGCCTTCTTTTTATTCTCCAGTACAGTACAGAGGTTGAAAACCGCTGCACCGGCGTCGTTCATGGCCAATGAGTCACCCTCTTCGATCAGAATTATAAGGGGAATTAATGCTTCCGAGCTTCCGATGATGAGCTTGTTAGAATCGGTGGTAGACAGAGAGGAGAAAGTTGCAGCAGCGTTTCTTCGAGTCTCCATCGTCCCATGGGTCAATGATCTCGCCAGCATAGGAATCGCAATCGGGTTTTCCACAATAAGGCTTTTGTTCTCCTCGGGAATCGAAAGGTTGAATACAGTTGTGATAAGATCTTCTTGAAGCTCGGGGTTCGAGTTTATAGGGTCGTTTGAATGGAGCTGACTGAGCAACTGGGAGAGTGAATCAGGACGTTCCCTGAGGAAAAAGAGACGGGAAGAGGGGATCCGCTTGGTCAATCTGCGTAATTCCTTTGCCGCTTCTTTCTGATCGGAAACAGAGGAAGAGGATATCTTCTGAAGTAAAGACTCGAGAAGGTCTCGGTCCAACTCACGGGGGGCTTCATCGGTGTCGGAAGCAGGTTTTGGCAGATCAAATCCGTAATCCAGACACCATTTCGAGATCAAATCACGGACCAAATGGTTCGGAGTAAGAATCGTGTGGGAGAGGACTTCTTTGGTTTTTGGACATGTCCGGTCACATTCATTCAGCCACTTCTGGATATACAGTCGTTCATATGTCTGGAGAAAACAGAGCAAAAGACATAACACATATAAGAATCTGTCTTGGATTAGAATCTTTGAAGGCATTGTGTTTGTGTTTCCCTCTATATAACCGCAGATATACATACATACATACGTACGTTGCAAATACATACATACATATAATCCAACGATATGAGAACATTTCATCAAATCTAAGGGCCCAGAATAGATGAATACACTGTATACGTGTATGCAAAGATTGAAACCAGTACGGCTTCCCAATTTCCAGCAAAAAAACAGAGATATGAACAAATTCTTCTACAACTCCGAATGCGCA
Organism: Tarenaya hassleriana; assembly: GCF_000463585.1. Classification (NCBI taxonomy): domain Eukaryota; kingdom Viridiplantae; phylum Streptophyta; class Magnoliopsida; order Brassicales; family Cleomaceae; genus Tarenaya; species Tarenaya hassleriana. Next base: position 88,230 of record NW_010966372.1, read on the forward strand.
TTTATGTATGCATCGTCTATGAACCAGAGAATTCAGCAAGAAATGCTGCAAGAATCATAAAAGCCTCTCGGAAAACGGGAGATTTTGCCAAAGGAACAAAGATTTCAAACCTGCCCAGTTGCAACGACTACAGGATCGCTCATGATCTTCATCGATAGCGGACAGATGAACTCTTTCGGCACATCAACCGGAGACGAATATGACGACGCCGAAGAACACGAAGCTTCAGATTCCGTCTTTAATTCGCACTCCCTCAGACAGCCCAGGATTCTAATAGCCTCGTCAATGGCTTCTACAACTCCGCCGTCTCCGGCGCCGGAATCATCACCTTCTCCTCCGCCTCCGAGAATCGCCGACAATCTGTGTGCATAACTATTTCTCCTTCCATCAGTTTCTTGACCAACACGCCAAATTCAACGCAGCACAAGGAGAAAATCAAAACCCTAGAACTCGGAGAATCGGGGAAGAAGAAAAAAGGGGATATTTTTGTTGGGAATGAAGAGAGGAGAAGAAACGAAGAAAGAACTGCATCAGTTGGCTTGTTAGTTTTTCGTTCTTCTGCTTTTCTATTTTTCTACTTTTAAAAAATTTTTTCCTTTGGGTTTAGTAATTACGTACGCCACCTGTATATATAGGCTGCCACGTCATCCCGCATTTTTCCCGTTTTTTTTCTTCTATTGCATGGTTTGGTTATAGCGTGACTGGCAGTCACGTGAGTTTACATGACGGACAAATATTACTGCTCTGTGACTTTGATCAAAGCTTGAGAAACTTATTTATTTAGTTTATAAGAAGCAAATTGTATACATGTTTTAAATTGATTATAATCAGATGGTCCACATTAACGCGTAATATTTAAATCATGTGATTTAATTTTTAAGATCCATATGTTTCTATCAACTTTATTGGTTACGGAAAATAAAGTCGAGTGCATATGGATATGGTACGTTATATATATATATATATATATATATATATATATATTGCCATAATAAGAACTGTCGGCTAATGAATTTAATGCAAAATTATTTGCAATTTATATCGGTTTCACACTATTAGATTAGTCATTTATAGGCTTATATAGCTTCTATAGTCGTATTTAAAAATCAATTTAACTTCTGTTGAAATATATAATATTGTATTATAAACAAATGTGATCTCATTTCATATACAACCTAGATATGATTTGTGAAAGACATCTTGATTTTAGTTACAATTTTAAATGCATTGAAATCCATTTCACATGCTACATTTGGAAATTTTGACATTTGACATTTTCAGCTATTCCCAAATATCTTTTATTATTTTGTATCCATATGCTTGTTTAGGTAATGTAGACAAAAAATGGAAAAAACGAATTGTATATTTTCATCTATGATTCTTTTGCAAATAACAATTACGTAAAAATAGATATAAATAGCAAACATCAAAACATGAGGGGGGGGGGGATTCGTTCTAATGTATGCTTAATAATGAAATAAAAACAAATATATAATATTAAAAAAACACAAGCAAATTAGTTCCAACTTCAAAGAGGGACAAAAAGGAGGGTGGGTCAAAGTGTGTGCCGTTTCACAACTGGACAAGAGCACAGCTAACCATTTGGCTGTATGCAAGAGGAACCACATGACTTTGCCGTTTCATCCGCACATCGTGAAGAGAAGAATCCTCGGGGGAGCAATCTCTCTCTTTGTAGACCGCCCGAGAAGTCGGTGCCTTTCTCATGCCACGTGTCACCATCAGGCGTTATTTAATCAACACCACGGGCATACAATTTACCTTGTTTTATTCAAATCAGATCAACCCTAATAGTATATTAATTTAAATATAATCAAATTTTAAAATTAAATATAACTGGTGAAACTAAACTAAATCCGAATATAAAAACAATTGGGAAAACCAAATAAAAACAAACCAAGTTTTGGAGTAATGTGAGCCACCACTATATATATCTTTATGGGTAGATTTTGCATCAAATGCAACGTATTCGGTCCACACTAGATAGCGAAGCCGAATACCGACTTCACATTGGAAAATCGCCTCTATATTTATCCACTACAGAAAATAAAAGGACAATAAAATTTTTCTTTCTTACTATAGAGATAGAGAGAAATATTTTCTTGTTTTTTTATAAAAATAAATATTCTCTTGTTTATAATAAAATTTAAATAAAAAATCGAAACCAAACAGAATAAAAATGGACAAGGATACGAAATAAAACTAAATCAAAACGTAAAATATCCACCCTAATATTTCTTTTCTAAAGGACTTCAATGCATTGGGGCAAGATACCAACAAAAAGAAAATTGTGTGGAAAAAACAATATTTTACCGGAAAATGGAAGCACATATTCCCCAAGATTTACTTATGAAAAAAGCAAAACACTGAGCTCAAGATTCTCTGCGCACCAATCAGGAACTCAGCAATGAACAAATAAGATTTGGACAGAACAGAACAGGACAGACAACTTCTGATGATAAGCCACAGAGAATCTCCCTCATCCACCATTTCTTTCCGTTGCTGTAAGAAAGTGCTTAACCCGGTTAACCAAACCGGTCAGTTAAAATCCGATTCAAGGGTCGGTTTGGTTTTCCAAATTTAGGAAGATTTTATAACGACACCGACCGAGTGTACATGGATTATGTATCATTTTCATCCATTTTCTATGCAACCAAAGGGAGATGAATAGAGCCTCACCGACAACTACTTGTAGATGCTCTGATTCTTCCAGGACACCCGTTCTTCGTGTGCTTTGATTCGGAGGGCTCTCATCTTCTCTTACATTTGGAGGAACTTCAATATCTGTCACAAACAACCAGAGAAGCAAAAAAGAAACTGAAGATACACCGACACGCAGACAAAAGGGATCAGACCAGTGGCGAAAAAATCCTTCTGAATATGCCATTATTATACTCAGAAACTGTAGGAAGCCAAGCGCTATAGGAGATGAGAACATTATGTTCTGGTGATTGAAAGAATGAAGAAAAATCATATGATTAAGGATACAAAGGAGGATACGGGGTCGACACATAACAGCTTAAGCTCCCACTACATCTTACTGCAAGAGTTGTTGAAACAAATCAATGAAAATTGGTTTCAGAGTGTAGAAAACCAATTCCCAAGGGAGAACAGAACAGCCACAATAATACAAGTCAATTAACAAAACAAAAAAAATTACCTTCAAACCGGCTGTTAGCAAGCAAGCATGGCGTGAGTGTGTGTATATATATATATACACACACACTCAATTCTCATTCTGATGGATTATATCTGTCTTCAAAACCATTTTGTTCCTCAGCTCGCCGGCTACTGCGACAGTCATAGGGAACAGTCTTTTGCCTCTTATAATCTGAAGGACCCTTAGGACGAGATGGTGATCTGCGACTACGATAACGATGAGTATCCCTTAGGATCCTATGATCAACGTGGTCATATGATCTGTAACCGCCATGGCTTTGTTGTCTCCTAGAGCTACCAGAATCATACTCCTTATACGGCTTTTCTTTATCAGTGCTCATCCTATAGTCCGTGGAATAATCACTATCCGCTTCATTGCCCACTCTCGTTTTCTTAGAGAATCTAAGTGAAGGATCTGACGATTTTGATGCAGAACTGTAGTCAAAGTCAGATTCTTTCCTGCCATTGCCAGTAGAAGACGGGGAGGGCAACACCATTCCCTCCTCGGGTCCCTTCTCAAAGCACCCGATACCTCCTGCTAATCTAATTTCTTCAGTATATTCTTCTATTATATCCCGTAAGACCTACAAAAGAAAAGATGGAGAAAACTCAGGCATGGAAGAAAATAAGGAGAGTTCATCTCTAAATGAATGCCAAATGAGCCCCTTGAACTATCAGAAATAATATAGCTCTCACAAGGTAAAAGTTTAAGTTTGACATAAAATATTCAAAAACGTTGGAAAATAGTACGGACTCCTTACCTGCAGAGGCGTTCGCTTCACCTTCTTACCACGGTATGTCATTCTCCGGCGTTTGTAATCCCTTTCTTCAGCCATAAGCTCTTCTTTCGTCTTCATTTTGTTGAATTCCTACATGTTATGGCAAACATGTCATTTGAAAAATAACTACTATAACCAACACATGTTGATCCAAAACAATGATAAGAGAAAAAGATGCTCCGCAAGTTTTGTACATGCTTCTACTGGTTCTAACCGGTATTTCAATGATGACATTAAACAACTAACAATTATCAACAGAATCTGTCCCAATACTCGGCAGAAAGCGATGTCGATGTTAGACTGCTACAGTATATCAAAGGAGGCAGGATCAAACTAAAACTAATCGCTTCATGTTTAATGGAAAAGAGCTCAATATTTCCAGAGCATAACGCAGAAGATAATATAAAACCGAATCAAAGCACGGACAAACAACTGAGATATAAATGATAATTTAAAACGAACGTAGTTTGACGATCGTTGCCGGGGAAGACCATCGTGCTCAATGACAGGTCTGTAACCGGGACGTTTTTTCCGCTCCTCATCAGCTTTTGATGTCATAGCATCATGCTCCATCATCCTACACATTGCCAAAACACCATCAGGAACCAAACTTTGACAGAGATGGTACATAATGAAGAAAAAAGATAGAGAACAAACAAGACATCAGACTTCCGATCAACGACACAAAGAATAGTGATATAAAAATGGAATATCCCTTCACAGATTTTAGAATCACCTTCGCAAGATTTTAAACTCACCGTTGATATCTTGTTGGTGGTTGGGTAAATCGAATTGCCCTTATTTTCCCTTCAAGCAGGGACCTTTCGTGCAGTGCAGCAGCGGCTGCCACAACACGGGACACGGATATCGCCTGGGCATCCGCTGAACTTTTACCCTTTCCCCCTGAACTACTCTCAAATGACTCCTCTGCCTTCACATCCTCATCCCCCTGAACTACTCTCAAATGACTCCTCTGCCTTCACATCCTCACTACTGTTGTTTGCGTCTACTGATTCTGAATCCTCTTGAACTCCAGAACATTCATGTTTAGGATGCACAGTTATATTTCCTTCTGACTGAAACATCGTTATTTGGGAAGCTGATTCTATTACGCACTGTCTAAACATGTCTAAAGCAAGAAACCTGGCATTTCCTTCTCCATACAAGACAGCCAGTTGAGAAGCTAACCATGTCACTACTTGAACCAAGATTGCACACTCAAATCGTCTACTTTTCAAACTCACAGCATGCTCATTCCCATTCTCGTCATCGGCATTGGCATCAAACTCTGCCAATCCACGAGCTTCTTTCACAATTGCTTTCAAACACAACTTAAGGAGCATAAACATATGATCCCTCGTGTATGTATCGATTATGACACCATATCTTGGAGAATTGGCCAAAATCCACATTTTCACGTTACTCTTTCCAACTATTTCTAAACCTAGAATCGCAGAAAGAACACCGAACGAATACGATCTGGGGTAATCCCTCCATGCATCAATCTCATTTCTTATCGCCCATAAATCCGATGGCAATAGGACAAACTGTTTTCCCAACATACCCTTTTTATCTGTCTCAGTGGAACCTACGAAATCGCAGCATTCTACGAACAATACACTCGGCAGTGTGAGCGCTCTCCTCCTCCCATCAAGCTCAGATAAGTTAACCACACCTGGGCAATCCTTGTAGAAGAAGCTAGAAGAAAAATCGGCAAAATCATCCAAATAGATACAGAGGTCATCGCCACTGCGGTTCAACGGCAATTCATACGGCGGCTCGACCGTATTGCGATAATTACTAGGGGAACCGAGATGGTGAGTAAGATCCAGAGGCGGTGGGCACCGGAGTGAGTGGAGGAAGAGATCCTCCGGCGGCATGAGGTGATTCGGATTAAAAGGGCAACGAACAAAACCAACATGTTCGTCCTTCCGAAGAAGAGAGAGAGAATCTGAAGCTAGGGTTTGGGAGAAAGAATCTAGGGTACGTTCACAAAGAGAAACCAGAGATTTTAGGGAGGCAAGAGCTCCAGGGAGCTCGCGAACCGGTGGAGGAGGAGGAGCGACGGAGTACTGGTTAGGATTCTGCGGAGGAGGTTGGAAGGAGAAATTGGGATTAGGGTTTTGGGGAGTAGGATGGTAGGCGAAAATAGGGTTAGGGTTTCGAGGGAACGGAAGCGACGGTGGTGGATTCATAGATTCCGGCGAAGTCCGACTCGGCAGACGTTTTTTACTATTGGTTTCGTCCAGGAGCCCTGGGGCTATTTAAATAGGCCCATAATGCTCATTGCTCACCTCCCAACTCAAATGACACGTGGCAATTGTTGGTCATGTTTTATGAGAAAAACTTGTCGTATAAGATATTTTTATTCTTTCAACATGTTAATTAGTTATAATAGATACAATTAATTGTCTACAAATGTTTAAAATTGGATTTCCCCCAATTATAAATGAATGCAATCATTTTCGAGAAAATAAACCACCTATTACAAGAAAGAAAGAAAAACACAGAAAATTGGAATACACCTATTACAAAATTATTTATTTATCATTACCAAAAAGAAATTTTTTTATTTATTTATTGAAAAATATAAACATTGAACGAAAATATCAATTACAGTCCCCATATTATATGGGCTGTTATAAAGAGGCCTATGATTAATGGGCCTTTCAGAAAGCACATGGTCCGTCGGCCATGCAGACATCATATAATCCATGAGACATAGGAAGATCATGGGCTCCATATAAGAAGCCTATGATCAAAATTATATATATATATATATATATATATATATATTTCTGTCTATAGTGCCATTACCTTTATATATTTTTTTTTGTTAAAGCCTTTATATTTGTTATCATTACACGTACACTTGACCGCAAATATTACAACCCACCAAATCTTATTTATACACATTTTGCAATATTGGCACTCGTAATATATAATATCATTCACCATATGACAAGTGGTTTAATAAGGAGGACCGCCGGACGAGAACCTTGCCTCGAGGTACCGAACAACGTTAACGTCCAACTGAAACGCTCTAGCCAAAACGTCAGGAACAATCGGAGGCTTCGACCCGAAAACAGCGTCTGCGATCGTAATCACGCCGGGATTCTGGCTTCCGAGACCAGCAAACGCGACCGCGTTTGTCCTCCCAACGTTCACCTGAAAATGAATCATACCGATGGGGAACACAAACACGTCGCCCGGGTACAGAACCTTCGAGAACAACCTGTTCTTGTCCTGATTCGACGACACGAATCCCACGAGGAGCGTTCCTTCGACCAGCACGAGGATCTCGGTGGCGCGTGGGTGCGTGTGCGGCGGATTCTGCCCTCCCGGAGCGAAATCTATCCGTACGAGCGATACCCCTAACGTGTTGAGGCCCTATTAGTATATGAAACAGTTACAATCTGTTTAGAAATCTGTTAGTTAGTTATATGGCGGTTTATACAATCGGAAGTGTATTTAACATCTGTACAGAAAAAAAACAGAGTAATACAACTGGAGAAATTTTTCATTCTCTCTGCTCAGTTTTCTCTCTCGTCTTTCTCTCTCTGGGTTTTCCGGTCATCTTTCCGGCGAAACCTGAAATGGTATCAGAGCATTTTCTTTAGAATTTGCTTTTTCTGCGAATTTCTCTTTGTTTCCTGATCATCAATGGCGGAGGCACTAGCAGCAAATCTTCCGGCGGCACCTCCACCTGATGTTCCACCTCCAGATTCACCGTATCATTTGAGTTCGAGTGATCAGATGAATCTTGTTCTCGTATCTGACCGTCTGACCGGCGCTTTGGATTACAATTCATGGTGTTGTTCAGTCACTATGGCATTGGAAGGCAGAAACAAGCTCGGATTCATCGACGGATCTTTGCCGAAACCTGCTGAAAATGATCCAAATCTTAGACATTGGCTTCGCAGTAACGCGATCATCAAATCGTGGCTGCTCAATTCTGTTTCGAAGACTATTGCGATTAGTCTCATGTATGCGAAATCGGCTCGAGATATTTGGCTCAATCTCAGCGTCAGATTTCATCAGAAGAATGCTCCGAAGTTGTACGCCATTCGACGTAAGCTTCGATCCCTCAAACAAGGTTCTATGGATGTAGGAAATTACTACACTCATTTAATCACGCTTTGGGAAGAATTAAAGTCCTTACAATCAACTCCGTATTGTACCTGTGGAGGCTGTCACTGTGAATCAGATCATCGATGGTTCGAGTTCTTCGAAAGTACGTTTGTGATCGACTTTTTGTATGGCCTCAACGATTCTTTTGAGACAATTCGTGATCAGATCATCATGATGGATCAAGTTCCAGACCTTGAGAAGACATACAGCATCGTCTCTCAATATGAACAGCAAAAATTGCTGAAATCTCAACCAAATCAAGAATCTGCGATCTTCAATATTATGGAGCAAAAGGATCAGACCATTGCTGCTGTCTCTGGTCCTCAGTTCAGAAACAAACAACGTCCATTGTGTACACATTGCGGTTTGTATGGCCATACAATCCAGAAATGTTACAAGCTTCATGGATATCCACCTGGATATCGTCAGCCATCTCAATCCAATGATTCACATCCTCAAAACAATCAGCCGAAGCAGATGTATCAGAATCAGAAATCTTCAGCTTATACATACCAAAAGGGAACAGTTGCCAATGTCTCTACAAATCAACCTGTTACCAAAGCAGCGACAACTCTACCTGATTTGTCTTCAGATCAAATTCAGCAGCTCATTCTTACACTCAATGCACAACTCGCGAATTCAAAGCCTGTCGTGACTGATCATGGTGCACCAGAATCAAACTTCTGCTCATCTGGTAACATTGCATACTTATCCTCTGTCATATGCTCTACTGTTTCAGATAACCTGTCTGATCAAAATGCCTGGATAATTGATTCTGGCGCTACAAGTCATATTTGCTATGATAAGAGGATGTTTGTTGATCTGTTTGAGATTAAACCAGTGTTGGTTAGTTTGCCGAATGGACACTCTCTGCATATAACTCATGCTGGCTCAGTGAAACTGAATCATCAACTACTGTTGGAAAATGTTCTATATGCACCAATCTTTCATCTTAATATACTCAGTGTTAGTTCTCTACTACGCTGTTTTCCTTTCCAAATTTCTTTTTCACCCGACTCTTGTTATATACAGGAGCCTTCTCAGGCTTGGATGATTGGGAAGGGTAAGCTGCATCAAGGCTTATACTTCCTCGAATTATCACAGTCAAACCCACCTCCATTTTCCATTTCATGTAACGCTCTCGGTGATGACACAATCTTGTGGCACACCAGACTTGGCCATCCTTCAGATCAGAAAATAAAGACCCTGTCCACAGACCTTTCCATCTCCAAATACAAAGCCATACCACACTGCAAAGTCTGTCACCAAGCCAAACAAAAGAGACTTCCCTTTGTTTCCAATAACAATTTGTCTCCTTTTCCTTTTGATCTTTTGCATATAGATATATGGGGCCCCTTCTCTGTAATTTCTAATGAGGGTCATAGATATTTCCTTACTATAGTTGATGATCATTCTAGAGTCACATGGGTTTATATGCTGAGATGTAAGCGTGATGTACTACAGATCATTCCTGATTTTGTAGCTCTCATTGAAAGGCAATATAATAAAAAGATAAAAGCTTTCAGATCCGATAATGCTCCAGAGCTTTCCTTTACTGAGTTTTTCTGTAGTAAAGGCATCACTCATCAGTTTTCATGTGTGCAAACACCTCAACAGAATTCAGTAGTGGAGAGAAAGCACCAGCACATTTTGAATGTAGCTCGGGCATTATATTTTCAGTCACAGATACCCTTGGGATATTGGGATGAATGCATCAGAACAGCAGTCTATTTGATCAATCGCACTGTCTCGCCTTTGTTGCAGAACAGATCTCCTTTTGAAGTTTTGCAGGGGCAGAAACCAACTTACTCGCATCTGAGAACTTTCGGATGTCTATGCTATGCTTCAACATTAACTACAGATCGACATAAGTTTTCAGCTAGAGCAAAAGGTTCGGTGTTCATTGGCTATGCTCCAGGATACAAAGGGTACAAAATTCTTGACCTTGACACTAATATAATTACTATATCCCGTAATGTTGTGTTTCATGAACACATATTCCCATTTGCATCCATACCAAGCCATGATTCAACCCAAACAGAGAGTTTAAACCCGTTTCCAAATTCTATCTTACCTTTTTCATTACCAGACATACCCATTCAGACTTCTGATACAAGGTTATTGCCTGTTTCAGAAGCTCCCTCACATGATTCTGACAACCTTACCATTACTCTTCACAGACCAAAAAGACAAACAAAACCACCTTCTTATTTGACAGATTATCATTGTTATTTGACAAAATCTCAGTCTTATAACAATGTTGATCTTCCTGTTTCTACAGCCTATCCCATCTCTCAATTCCTTTCTTATGACCATCTATCACCCACCTATAGGCAATATGTCTTGAACATTAGTGCCGAAACTGAACCCAAAAACTTCAAAGAAGCTGTATCTTCTGTTGAATGGAGAAAAGCCATGGATGTTGAACTTGATGCTTTGGTTGGAAATGGAACTTGGTCTGTAGTTTCTCTTCCACCTGGAAAGCGGGCAGTAGGTTGTAAATGGGTTTACAAGATAAAAAGAAAGGCTGATGGATCTGTAGAGCGATACAAGGCTCGTTTGGTAGCAAAGGGATTCACACAACAAGAGGGAGTTGACTTCATAGATACTTTTTCACCTGTTGCAAAATTGGTAACTGTCAAGTTGCTCCTTGCCTTGGCTGCAAAACAGAACTGGATTCTTACACAAATGGATGTTACTAATGCTTTCTTACATGGTGACCTTGAGGAGGAGATTTATATGTCTCTGCCACCAGGTTATACTGATGCACAATCTGGAAACATGCCTCGGGATGCAGTCTGCAAATTACAGAAATCTCTATATGGGTTGCGACAAGCCAGTCGACAATGGTACCATAAATTTGCAAGTGTTCTGCTCGAAGATGGTTTCAAGCAGTCCAAAGCCGATCACACATTATTTGTGAGACGTTCAAAATCTGGTTTTGTAGCTTTACTAGGGAACAGTTGCCAATGTCTCTACAAATCAACCTGTTACCAAAGCAGCGACAACTCTACCTGATTTGTCTTCAGATCAAATTCAGCAGCTCATTCTTACACTCAATGCACAACTCGCGAATTCAAAGCCTGTCGTGACTGATCATGGTGCACCAGAATCAAACTTCTGCTCATCTGGTAACATTGCATACTTATCCTCTGTCATATGCTCTACTGTTTCAGATAACCTGTCTGATCAAAATGCCTGGATAATTGATTCTGGCGCTACAAGTCATATTTGCTATGATAGGAGGATGTTTGTTGATCTGTTTGAGATTAAACCAGTGTTGGTTAGTTTGCCGAATGGACACTCTCTGCATATAACTCATGCTGGCTCAGTGAAATTGAATCATCAACTACTGTTGGAAAATGTTCTATATGCACCAATCTTTCAAAAACCAACCCCGGGCAAGGTCTGTTTTATTCTGCATCTTCAGCTCTTCGTTTCAATGCTTTTGCGGATGCAGACTGGGCAACATGTCCTGATACGAGACGCTCAGTTTCTGGGTTCTGTATTTTTCTGGGAGAATCTTTGATTTCATGGAAATCAAAGAAACAGACTACGGTTTCGAGGAGCAGCACAGAGGCAGAATATAGATCATTAGCTAATGCTACTTGTGAGTTAATCTGGTTAACAAATTTGATGGCAGATTTTCAGATTTCCTTGGAAGGACCTGCCAATCTCTTTTGTGACAACAAATCCGCCATGCACATCGCTTCGAATCCAGTTTTTCATGAACGGACGAAGCATATTGACATTGATTGCCATCTGGTTCGCGACAAGCTTCAATCTGGTTTCTTACGGATGATGCATGTGAAGACAGAAAATCAGTTAGCTGATGTTATGACGAAGTCATTACAGCCACAGGTGTTTTCTGTTCTAATGTCGAAGTTTCATATTTCAAGCTTGTATCTCCCTGAAGCTGCAGTCGATTCAAGCTTGAGGGGGGTATATTAGTATATGAAACAGTTACAATCTGTTTAGAAATCTGTTAGTTAGTTATATGGCGGTTTATACAATCGGAAGTGTATTTAACATCTGTACAGAAAAAAAACAGAGTAATACAACTGGAGAAATTTTTCATTCTCTCTGCTCAGTTTTCTCTCTCGTCTTTCTCTCTCTGGGTTTTCCGGTCATCTTTCCGGCGAAACCTGAAAGGCCCGGAATTCTGTCTACGTTAACTGTCGTGACGTTGGATCCAACTCGGTTTACGGTGGTTCCGGGGATGTTTAGGCCTGACGTGAAGAAATCCTCCGCCGTCACGAGTTTCGGGTCCTTGCAGAATTTCCCGTTCACGAAAACTACGAGGAGAAAATCCGATTCAAGATTCTATTATTGTTTTGCATGGTTTATCGACAAATCTATAGTTACATGAACGTTTTTAATTATGAATGATACACTATGTTGTTTTCGGGACTTCATAGTTGATATACGCAAAAAGGGTTTTGTCGTTATGTATATATATAGGTATACATACATACATATATATATATATATATATATGTTTGGATTACCTCCATTGAAGTCGTCGATGGCAACACAGAAGTCCTGAAGAGGACTGGGATCGTAACAAGAAGCAAATGGAGAAGCAAAAGCCAATAAGATTGTTGTCGTTACGAGGAAGTGAATCGATTTCATGTTTTTTTTTTAATGTTTCTTCTATATATCAAATATATGATTTGGTGTGAAGAGGATTTTGAGAGATGTTGCATGAGAAGAATGCCCATTATATAGATGCTCAACGACTCATATGTGAAAATATCTCTTCTCGCTATTTTATTTATATATTCATTTCTTCTATTATATGGCACTGTGTCATATTGTATGGGCATTGAGTTATCTTATATGTTCTGGTGGCGAATACATGTATCTATATGTATATGTATGTATGTATGTATACATGTATCGATGTATTTTCACACGGCGTATGATATTTGTAGTGTTTAGGATACAAATAACATGTGTATATATATATATACACACACTTGAAGCGTGATGACTCTGAATTTCGATTATTTTTTTGGACATTGGAATCATGTGAAGCATACAAGCATATGCATTTTGAACCTTGGACCTTTATTCTAATATATAGGTGGCGTTCAAACCAAAGTAATTATAAGATAAGATTCAAATTCAACATGATAAATCTTTCCCAAACTATATATTCAAGCTAATCTCTAAATTTAGCGAGATCATTTGTCAAAATAGATATTAAACCCTAAAAAAATATTATTATTCTACTGTTGTCAAATTATTACTCTTCTTCTTTTTTTGTTTTTTTTTCAGATAAAAATAATTATGTATGATCCAAAATCAGGTGGTTTAGTTTTTGTTAACCCATTTTCGAATCTCCTTTTGAAGAAGATATTCACATGGATTTCTCTAATCAATCGGAAGATCGGTGAGGTTTTGGATTATAAAAAAATTATATATGTTTTAATCAAAGTAACTTCCAACTAAACGAACTCATTATTTATCTTTGTCTGTCTCCCACTTTCGACATGTAGAGTTTTTTTTTTTAAAAAAAATTGAGCTTATCTGAAATTCAATAATAAGATATGGCGAAATCACTTGCATTAGTGATGTCTACGTTAATCCAACGTCAATCAAGAGAGGAATATATATATATATATAATGTAATCTTCGTACGTATTTGGATAATTTTTTTATCATGTAATTCAAGCCACTAATCCAAGTGCCTTAACCACTACGACGGACGATGAAAAGATACTGTTTTTTTATATATCTAATTAAAAAATATGCCAATTTGCACATTGTGAAACGTGCTCTCGTGATCTCTAATAAAATGGCGAAACCTAGCCAATGTTGTTAATCTAGATTTTATGAGTCGCACTTATTTCACATTTTACATTTAAAACCCATTTTCTGCACACAAAATACAATTAAATATTCCACTTCCATAAAAAAAAAATGGAATAGTCGAGGAGAGTGGTTCAATTTTTGTGAGGTCGTTGTCTTCTATCCATTGGTCATCTCACCTCACGTCATTAATTCGAGATTTATGAAATCAATTACCCTTAGAATAAAATAAGAAGTCTACGAGTATAAATGTTCAAATCTTAAACAGAAAGAATATATAAAAAAATCGAAATATTTTTAGAAAAATGTTATTAGTTTTTAAAAAAAAATCCAGCTCAGAATAAATTCCAGTACAGATTATAATCAAAACTTCAAAAAAAAAAAAAAAAGGAAGATAATTGTGTGGATTTCAGATAGAAGATATTTTGAGACAAATTTGTTTTTGGTTACAAGGGAGACTAACACAAAACACAAAACTATTTTTATTGCATCATCATGGCAGAGCAAAGCACAAGCCTTTAATAAAGTCAAGAACATAAGAAGAGGGCTAATGATTCAATTCAAGACATTCCTATGATTCTCTCCTCTTCCATCCATCTAGGGTTTGCAGCGAGTGAATCATAAACAATCACTTCTACAAATTCTGTGAATTTCTTCAATTTCATGTTTTTGGTTATGGACTTTATACATCTGATGAATTGTTAGCTACTTCTACCCAAGAGACAATCAAATAATCTATAATTGGATCAGAGAACTATGCTTAACCCTTGCCTTTCTTTCCAGCATGTAATGAACTTGATTGATTCCTAAACCCTAATCATATAATCCCAAATGAGTCTACATAAACCTCCAAATCACAAACCTACAACAACATATCCTATATAATGGAACACTAAACAGTGAATTCGCAAATTTTCAAATCTAGTAAAACGTTTTGAATAACCCAATCAAATTGATACCGGCAAAAGGATAGCCATGCATATATGTTCTTCAAAAGTAAAGCATCAATTCCAAAAGATGATCTAAGTTTCAAAATTCGAAAGCAACAGGAAGGTAATCCAAAACATTGCGCATACTTGAACCGCAAAAACGGAAGGCCATCAACGGTAACTCTTCTGGAAACGAGCACGAGCACCACGACCACCGAACTTCTTCGGCTCGCACCTCCTAGGATCAGCCACGAGCAGTGTCCTGTCGTACCTGACGAGGATGTCCTTGATCTCCTTCTTCGACTGCTCGTCCACGTACTTCTGGTAGAACGCGACGAGAGCCTTCGCGATGCTCTGGCGAATGGCGTAGATCTGGGAGGTGTGACCTCCGCCCTTGACGCGGATCCTCATGTCGACCCCGGCGAAACGGTGTCGTCCGAGGAGGAGGATGGGCTCGAACACCTTGAACCGGAGTATCTCAGGCTGAATCAGCTCGATCGGACAACCGTTGATCTTTATCAGACCGGAGCCACGCTTGCAGTAGGTGACGGCCACCGCCGTCTTCTTGCGGCCGAAGCATTGAACAGATTCCACCGCCGGTTGTGTCGCCATGGTTGCGGAAACAAGAGAGGAGAGAAGAAAAACCCTAACGAAGTGTGTTGGGGGAGAATCTGACTGAATTTTGGGATTTTATAGTAAGGGCACAAAAAAGAGACGCTAGGGTTTTCTTTACCGAAACGCACCGTTTCACCAATCTGTTTATTAAAATTTTTTTTCACCACAATACAATCTCGAGCTTGGACGCAAACAAGATTTATATTAAAATTAAAATTTGCTTGTGGAAAACTGAATCTTCCGACGAGAAAATGTTCCTCCTCCTCCGCCGGCCCCGGAGAAGCTTCTTCTCGGCCATCTCCGGCGACTCCTCTGGCTTCGCCTGCTATCTCCGCCGCTTCTCTGCCATCCAGCCTATCCAATGCTCCGATCCCGTCCCGACCAAAGGCGACTACTTCGCCGCGATCAGTCGACAGTTGAACATCGTCCGCCGCGAAATTCACCCGGAGAAGGCGCTGAACC